>NC_051183.1:95250078-95320355 GCF_013339695.2 Rhipicephalus sanguineus
ACACATCTAAGGAATGTCGTGTAGGGTTTATCGGCTTCTTCTAAAAATTTAGCATAGCCCGCGGCAATCAACTACCACTGAGCCACGCCAGGTCTATAAAGTGGTTTGGAAAAACAGCCTAGGCAGGCGTATATCGGTGCAACGTCAATTGTGGTTGTGGGCGCTGGCTATCTAATTTTAGAAGAAAGCGATAAACACTACACGACACTCCTAAGATGTGTACTCCTACGATACAGGCGTCATATCAGATTAACGTCTGTAGTTCCAGTGTTGGTTCCGCTTTTATAGCAGTCTAATAAACGTTACGTTTGTTTTCCTATGATTCAGCAAGCTATATTGAAGCATTGCTCGACCCCGGAGGAATTCATTAACGAAAGGTACATATGATACCCACATCACCGCACCGCAAAGTGCAGCTCGTCCACCAGAACGACGCAGTATCATTTTCATTTCTTACGAGGCTGGGCGATGGCCTCATGCTGACCGAGGATGATGCCAGATTGATTGACAGTCGCTTTGTAGACTAGGCTACGTAGGCCACATACGCCCATGTAGTCTACGAATACGGACAAACCCCATCCACTGATGTTGGTCTACGTAGCACTATCGAGGCCTGCCAGCCTCCACGGCCTATGCCTCACCAACGCGAAGGGTGGCTTTCAGGTTCCGACAATGTCGCCGGCTCTGTGGACAGACAATTGTCGACGAAATGACCGAGGCATCCACGGCTTCCAACAGCTGCACTATACCTCATACTTCACTACACATGGACCCCTCGTCACCGCGATCACGACCAGTATCCTATAACAAGTCATGACCAGCCGCTGGTACTCACTGAATCGCGGTGATGATGCCCTTGTTCAAGAACTGTCAAGAACTTCTTGCACCACATGCACACGGGTTCGTGATACGAGCGTGCGTTCCTCGGGACCGTATAAGCACGACATATCAGCTTACCGCTTCTGCTGTTGGTAATACCCAGGTTGCGATTGGCAGCGTTACCCACCCGTAAGCAACTGGTTATATAACACATATGCGGCTCTTCAACATACATGTGTACATATAAAATTTATGCAAATCTTTAGCGTCATTTTGCAACGTGTCGTTCAGTAAAAGAAGTTACGCCACAGTCACCTTCCCGCCGCATGCTTCGCATAACAGCGACTCCCACGGTACGTGGCATCTGCCGAATTTTTTATGCTAAGAAAGGTTAGTAACATCTACTGCAATTCCGACTAAAGTGTAAAGGGCGAGTGGGCACAGTACTTGTAGGCCGCGATGCATACAATTTGCTGTTTTTTTTTCTGTTTTCAGTTGTGCATTTGGAAGACGGCTAGTAGCGATTCTGTTACTCAAACAGCTATCGAGGACACCGTTGCGTTTGCTCGAAGAGCTGTCTTATCTTTTGGATGGACCTGAATGAAGATTAGCTCTTCTGCCTCGAAGTTCTGTATCAGAAACATGGAAATACCTTAACAAACCCACATTAATGCTCGACCAAGTCACGTTAACCAATGTGGTTACTAGAAGTACTGCACTCGTATGTCACCATGTACCCAATCATGTTCACAAATGTGCATGATGGTCATTGCACGTGGAAATAGTTAAGCGTGTATAAAGACGTGTCGCATAATAAAATACATTTAGTGACGTCTCTCTTATGTACGCATGATATATCAGATATGAAAGTGGCTTCGTTGGCTTAAAACGTCGGCACTGCTTCAGTCAAGCTCATGACACACTAAAATAAACAAAAAAAAAAAACGTTATCGACGCTGACGGAACCCTCAGGACGTTATCAAGTGACGTTTTCCAGTACATACGCAATAGTGAGTTCTTTCTTTTAAGGCGATGTAAATTTCTGCTTGAACAAAGCAATCCTACTGCCTAAAAAACATGACAACGGCAAGCATGACATCGACAGGCTCATTGAAAATGTTCGAAACACTGTACACACCAGCTGGCGATTTAGGTGCACACAGTTTCGTTTTGTACCGAGAGAACGGCGTGAGAGCAAACTTTTTGAACGCCTGTACTAAGCACCTAACAACTCTTGCTGCACCGTGCCAATTCAAGGAGAAAAAAGACAAAGGCCGGCAATGCCGAAAACCCTGCTAAATGAAGCAGAAGTGGCCGTGAATATTTCTTTAGAAATCCGCCTTTTAGCGAAACAAAAAGAATTGAATGTTCTAGAATGCTTAAGCTGTCCTTAAGGATGCGTAAGGACAGCTTTAACGAGACTTAGCATCTGGCTAATGAGAGGACGGCAGGCACTTACAAATGTAGAAAGCATTCAATTGCGTGAATTGCGGTCTTGAAGATCATGGAAAACCGAAGTGGACATGGAAAAACAAAGTTAACTAAGCCGTAATGCTACCCCTGGCGGAGGAAAAATATAGAAATGCGTGGCTGTAGGCAGCTTGCCAACAATACAGAAGTAGAAAAGTATGGTATGTTCTGTATAGAAAAATTGCATATGAGACGTGTGACACATGTCCAATAATCATGTGTGATCATGTGTATGATCATGTGAGAACACATGTCATCCATATGTGTTGATAGAGGTTATATTCGGGATATGCGATTATTGAATATGTGGGATATGTGTGGGACAAACTGAGTCGCTTTGGGACGTTACATCCCATAAATAATGAAACAAAGGCTGTATTAAGAGTAGCGACTTGCTTTCACAGACAAAGCCACTCAGGCAATAAAAAGCACGATAATGGAGGGCCGCGAATAATTTTGACAATCTGGAGTGCTTTAACGTGCAGTCACAACGTACAGTACACGGCCGTAGTACGCGCCTATGAGCAGTACGGACATCTAGCGTTTCGCCTCCATCGAAATCAGACCACCGCGGCCAGTATCTAACTCGCGTCGATCGGTGCAGGAGGTCAGCACTGTAACAAATCGCATTTTTTTCCTGCAGAATACAACTATATGCTTTAGTCGACCCAGCAAGAGACACTTTTATGGAAAGGAGGTTATTTCGACTCACGTTGTACATGGAAAACTCTGCAGTGATAAGTGCTCATCGTTCAGGGGTACTCAAGTCCAGTCGCTAGGTGGGAGCTATGATTATCCCACTTGCTGTAGGTTCTATGTCAACTGTCCTCGCAATAACGACAGATTGGAAGTACCAATGAAAGAAATTCGATATACGTGTCAATTTCGAACACTGAAGTTAACGAACTCTGTGCTGAGGTGCATAAACATGCCAATGAACTTGCTTCAGAAGTCGTGAACTCAAATGTTCTTTCTTTGTATCATCCGTCGCCTTTGTGCCTCGAGAGGGGCGTGCGCTCTTCGAAAATCCGCATCACGGTTTATCACAATATCGGTCACAGACGCACGCACAAACACACACACACACGAGGCCGAGACACGAAAATATGCTATCTAGGCAAGTTACCTGCTCTACTGCAATTCCATTTTTTTAGGGGCGTAGCTCCTCTTAGTCTAACCTTGTCCCATGTCAGGCGTAACCGGCAGTGGCAGTATCTCCCGAACATTATAATAGATGGCGCTGTCTCATAGAAGTACATACAAATTGCAGTTCAGGGACGATATTCTAGATGGCGCTGTACACAATCTGTGTCATCACCATTTCTCGTATCATTTCCTAGATGGCGTTGGTCCAATAGAATTGTGTGCAATATGGCGTTTGTGTGAATCGACACTAGATGGCGCTAGAAGTGCCGCTGCTCTCCGATTAGCTGCTGTGCGGGGAGCGAGCGCCTCTCTCATTCTCCTGGATCGTCGCCGTACGTGTCGGATCGTTGGTGATGCGCAGCGGCGGGCGCTCGCTTGGCGGCAGACAGGTGGATCCCAAGACGGTGCGCGCAAAGGACGCCGCTGCGAAACGGGCTCAACGAGAAGCGGATCCCGTGACCATGATTGCTTCAGGAGCTTCGCCCAAGCTCTTCATCATTCAGCCGTGGATATACTGTAATTTTTTTCGTCTACAAGGTAGAAGCGATGTTGCAGCAGGCGTGATCTGGTAGGCCTCAGTTTTTCTGTCACGCTAAAGTATCGCAGATTTCGTGGGCGAAAGGTAGGACCAGTTATCTCTGAAGGTCGTTCGGTGCGTAAAAATGTGATATACAGAGCGCACTGAAAAGGAAAGAATGCTTTGCTTATATTAGTAAAATGGCGGGCCAAGACGAGGTTGTGCAGAAACATCGCTAATAATAAATGTAGTCGTTTCTTCGTCAATAAGTGCAAGCAGCATACCCGCTAAAATTGTTGCTTCTACCAGAATCGAGGAGCGTGCTGCTCTTAGGTGCAAGAAGCGCATTATTTGTCCCAATACACTGGGAGATTTGTCTAGTTTAGGTAATCAGTGATATAGGCATTCATCAATTGTATCTACAGATGTAAAATATTGCATCAATAGTGCATGATAAACGTTTCCAGGGCGTTGAACTTATTTTATACCTAATCGACAATTCCTTTTCGAATACGCCTATTACAAATGCTGTTTCGCAACAAGGCAACTGCCTTCCGCAAATACCGCAGGCTAAACTGTACACAATTTAAATTGATGTATTTTCAAAAAGTTTACAGGCTGTTATGCATGCACGATAATGCTTTAATGAAGCGTGATTTTTATGCTTTCCCCAAGTATCGTCAGAGGGTAAATGTGCTGCAGTGCATCCTATAACATGTATGTATCAACGCAGGATGCGCTCCTTTAGAAATTGCTATCAGTATTGTTTAGCTACCCCGCGAACAATATGTAAAATGATTCACGGAGCGGTTAGAAATATTCACTGTAGAAGGAGCTGCTTATAGGTATTTATGGAACGAGAGATGCGAATTCTTGAGAGCATGCGCATAGTGCCGATTTCAATGATATGGTATCCACTCCTTCTATTATATTTCGTCACCAAATATTATGTCTGAGAGGAAAAAGCACTTATATATTACAGTGGCCTATGTTAGTCAATAAATACAGCGCCGCGACATTTTAGCGTTGCCACAGCACAACGTTTATAGAAAAGGTCACTTCACAACGTCCTGTGTGACCATCTTATGCTACAGAGGGTTGCGTTCTGAAAGCGGAAATATACGTGCATTATGAAATATCACCTGCACCAATCAAAGTCACGCTAAGTGAAGGGCAGAGAAGTCGTGACGTAAGAACTAATGATCGGTACTTTCTGTGAGAGAAACAGAAATCTTTTTTAACAGACAGCAAAGAAATGAGTGGAAGGTGAGGAAACGTGTTCACTTGTACGCATCAGTCATACAACCTCAGTGTAGCAGGTAAGCACAGGAAATAAACCGTCCGCAAGAAACCACCAAGGTAATACAAATAGAACATGGCGGGCTCGTTTTCATGGATTTGCGAGGACGTTCATCAAAATGACAACGTCACTTCCGCGTCATTCTGATGCAGCATTTCATGTAGGTGTGCAGGCATAACAGATGATGACCTAATAATAAGAAGCTCCTTTCGAGGAACGCTGTCGGAAAGCTCTGAGTTATCCGTGACGCTAGGGCTTTTCCTCTGGCGAGGTTGTCGTAATTTAGACGCTGGCTTCTTGCATTCGAAATCTCTGAATTCACGCGGAGTCCTGAAAATGTAATTGCGGCCATTTCACTTTTATTCCGATGCGTTTGAGGTGGTTTGTGGTGAAGTATGCGTTATTGGTAATACATTGGTTTAACTTCACGTTGTCATATAGCAGTATGAATTTTATGTACGCAATATTTTTTTATTCGAGCCACATACTTTCATGTTGTGCATGAACAGCAGGAAATAGCTGCAGCCAGATACTTATTTCTTGCGACACAACGGTATTTTTATTGCCCCTAGAGGCTGGTAAGAATTTTATTTCCAACAAGACAATCGTCAATGACGCAGTTTTTACACTATCACCATAACTGAAAATATTTAGCCGTCGCATATCCAACTGAAGCACCGAACAATAAATGGAATAGCATGCCATGGGAGTGCAACATTCAGTAATATGTCCTAATGCATCAGTGGTATTGCGGTGTGGTCTATTTGCCACAGGTTCAGGAATATCATATTAGAATTATGAGAATTCCCATTCCTTATTGTTTTGTGTAATCGTGTAGGATCGTCGGATGCGTGAAGGTAGCAATCTTTTTGCGCGTTTAGTGGACGGAATAGGACAGGGATGACCTTACTGAAACAGGAAGCAGCTTTGGCCTCATGACCCAATATTAGTAATATATACATACTGAAGCTCCTGTGCGGCTATTGCGACAGTGGGAATAACATATGTTATACAAATTTCCAAATAAATATCATGAAATGGCAATGCACAAACAACACTAGGCAAATTATTTTATTAATTAATTGCCGAGAAAAAGAACCATATTCGAAAATGACAGTTCTAGTTTCAAGTTTAATAGAACTTGTTGTTGGGCTAGTTGGTCACTTGTCATAAGGAAGATATTCGGCGCAACTTGGCATTCACTCGAGCACACCCCACTGTGTGGGGTGTGTTCTTGAGTGGAAGCGTGTGTGAATGTGAGTGTGTTTTTCGAGAGAATGCCAAGTTGCGCCGAATATCTTCATTATGACTAGTGTGAAGTAAGCACCCAAGAGTTTCTTTGAGATACAAGAACAAGAAGGATAAGCGAACACTCTAAAAGCTGAAACTCCTGCAGTGAGAGGTAAAGAGCTGTGTTACTCCCGCAGATCTCAATATACTATCATTACAGGGAGGCGCTTTACCCTCTTTTGCCAGGAGGAGTGCAAAGGCCTTTCACTCCTCCTGACGAGACAGAGTAAAGTGCTTGTTCCACTCCTGCATCCCACGACAGAATGAAAGGTTGTTTTACTCTCCTGCCATATAAGAGCTTGTTTCAGAGCTTGTTTTAGTCTGGCACCTCTCCAAATATAAGGAGCTGTAAAGAAAAGTTCATGCAGTCTAACATCTTTGGCAGTAGCTCAATCGATGAAGTGACGGCGAAACATTCCTCTTCAAATTATAGCGACGAAAACCGCTGACATGCGCAAAGAATCTGCGATCATAAATGCACGCGAATATGTTCACACGTACGCACACTCTGAGTCAGGTACTAGTTATAAACTGACTAGAGGCCGCGCTCCGCAGCGTACGCAATAAAAGGCTGTGGCCAGAAAGCCCCACCAAAAAAATAACGAAAGGGGGAGGCGGACTCTTACGTTTCGCCTTTAAAACGCGACAGCGATATTCGTACTCGCGCATGTACACACAGCCACACACCCAATTGCCTTTTCAATCGCTAGCTTGCCTTCGCTTCTCGACGGAGACGTATAAACAGTACCGCAAGGAAAATCAAAGTGTAAACGCCCTCGAATTTTCGCTCACGACCAAAGCTGCTTTTTGCTCAGAACAAATGACGCCGACGGCGCCAACACCAGAATTTCTGCGAAACGAGCTCTTTGACGCTGTCGCATAAAAAAAAATTACACCATCTCTCACTAAAGGGGACCATGAGGCGATGCGAAGCCGGAGCACTTGCACGATCGCGTTCCGTTGGCGTTCGTTGGGCATGCTACCGACCTCGCGTCGTGGAACGCGAAGAGGGACGCTACGCGCGTCGATCTTCCATCTAGCCTGGCCGTTAATTCTCACAGGGCGAGCGCGGGGCAGCGTAGAAGAGGAGAGAGAAGGGGAGGGGACGCGCATGCGCTCGAGCTCATCGCGGCGTTGCGCAGGAGAGAATTTCGGCATGTCTAGGCCGCGTTTCAGAGGAAGAGTGGAAAGGGGGAGGGGAGAGGGGCATAGGAAGGGGGAGAGGAGAGGGAAAGTGGAGAGGTATAGTGGAGAGGGAATGTGGAGAGGGGAAGGGGATAGGGTGAGTGGAGAGGAGGTGTGTGGAGAGGGTATGCGCATGCGCAGTAAGGGTGGTCACGCCACACACCACCACCACCGGATTGAGCTCCGCCTTACGATACTTCGCATCTAAAATGGCCGCCGCGTGTCTGCGTGCTACGCTGCAAATCCTGCCCAAAGACGATAGATGAACGCTGCGTGAGATATGAGCGTCATCTGGCATACGTCGGGAAACATGAGCTTGTGCAGAGGGTTTCCTTCTTCCGTGGCAGATGGCGTTCGTCGCCGTCATAGCGTTGCATTTTCAACGCAGCCGCATTTTCAGCGCAGCCGCATTTTCAATGTATTTTCTCGTAAAGGGACACACCACCTAATACGCAGTGATGTTGTGCCTCAGATATGCGTAATGTTTGTTTTTTATCTACAATGTACACAAGTATGAACCTACACACAAGTTCAAGATTGCTGGCCCTTGGGCAAGTGGCTCAACTTTGGCCGGGTGGCTAAATCGGGTTACAGACAAACAGAAAGACATACAGAATAGAAAGTTGGGCGAGTTGGTGTATATTCATATTTAAAGAAAAGCGGCGCACAAAAAAAGACGGAGACAAAGAAGAGAACCTGCGCTGTGTGTGGTTCTCTTCTTTGTCTCCGTCTTTTTTTGTGCGCCGCTTTTCTTTAAATATGAATATACACCAACTCGCCCAACTTTCTATTCTGTTACAATATATTTCTTGTACACAGGGCTCCTTTATTTGTTCTAATTTGAGAGGCAGCGCTGTGTGTGGTTCTCTTCTTTGTCTCCGTCTTTTTTTGTGCGCCGCTTTTCTTTAAATAGAAAGGCATACAGACAGACCAAAATTTCTGCGTTTAAGTCCCTCAAGAAAGATTATCGTCTTTAAAAATACAAACGCGACTTTCTTCAAGCGGCCGCTAAACGGGAGGGCTGTTACTGCGCCCCAGAAAGAGAAACATAATAACGCAACCTTACGACGCATGCGCGAGCGAGGAAAGACAAGAAAATGCACATACACACACCAGAAGAGGAGAAGCGTGCGTGCTAAAGTCGAAGTCTCGCTATCGCCCCTGTCAGCCGTCTCTGCCTTCGCCATTTTCTTCCGTTTTCCGGTCATCGCAGTTTCCTAATTGCTCAGCTGTGTCGGCAGTGCGTGACCGTGTCCCGTATGTGCGCGACTGGGATCTCGACGCTGGACGTGAACGGCATTTAGCGACGGCAGTGCAACATCCCGTACTTTGAGCGTGTTGGTTTTATGATGGTCTGGAAACTCAAGCGAGCTTGTACGTTTGTGTATACGTGTTCAGCCAGCACCTGGTTCGGCACATTTGAAAATGCGAACGGTAAGTGGTGCTTCTGTGTTCTTAGTTTCGCGTCTCAATTTCGCGTCGCTCAGGTGTGTAGTGCTGCACAGTGTGTCGCGTGGAAAGTACAATAAAAAGCAGAATAGAAAAGCATTACGTGCACATACGTGTGATGCCTGATGCGCGTTTAAAAAGCTTTTGTGAAAGCACAGGCTTCGCACGGCCAGTCTATCGAAGAGCGTGCGCGCCTCAATAAAGACAATTTGTGCCATATAATTTCTTTGCTTGCCATAAAGCGTGAATGCGGCAGCGTGCTTTCAGAAAATATACACAAGCGAGAGGCCGTGATTATCACTCCGTCATGTGTGCATTAAGGCTAACTTTTGTTTTCATTTGATCCAACTGTAGTTGTCGGCCTCGGTGGTACGATGGTTGCGGTGCTCGGCTGCCGTCCCGAAAGTCGCGGCTTCAATCTCGGCCGCGGCGGTAGCATTTCGATGGAGACGAAATGCTAAACGCCCGTGTATTCTGCGATGTCAGTGCACGCTAAAGAAAAACAGATGGGCGAAACTTCCGGAGCTATCCTTTGCGGTCTTCACTCTTTTAGAAAAACGCCGATTTTCATAATTCGTTTTCTGTAAAATACCCCCTCCCCCTGTGGCTGCGGGCCTTGCGCACGATATTGCAATAATCCCTAATATTAGTAAGCGGGAATAGTTTTCGATAACAATTTTGCATTGCGCACTTTGTTCATGTCTAAGACAAAAAAAAACAGCATACCATAGGGTAATTGCGTCGTTGGGTTGGACTAGAGCGAATAAATTGTGCTGCAAAAGTATGATTATGGCCATAATATTTGACAGTTGTCTGCTAAGTGACAGCGTGTCCGGTGAAGCACATGCATTTTACGATATTGGATTCCTGGATTTCATGTGAATATTCTCATCCAGTTGAAGATGTGTGAGCTGTGCCATACTTATTCAGTCACATCAGTGCAAGTCAGCTCAATACAATGCTCATGGCAGAGGACAATCATTAAAAAAAATGTGACTCGCATAAGACTATTGTGAAATCTTGAAGCAAGGCTAAGCATCCATTAAACACTATCACCGTTAAAAAAATATTGTTCACTGAGAACAGAACACTCTTCGCCATTTCTTATGCTTTACTTCTGTAAGTTATATCTAAGGCCCGTATTCTGAAACGCTCCTTACCTCAGTGAGGGGGGCTTAACTGCTTGAGGACGCCTTATCACGTATGCTGGAACGCTCCTTACTAAGGTTCCCTCACCGAGGCCCTCTTTGGTGCTCCCTCAAGTTAAGGTAGCTCTAGGGCTACCTTCAGGCCCCCTTACCGTGCTACTTGCACTGAAAGAGCGCTTCTTTGCAGTACTTTGTCAGCGACAGTGTGTCTGATTTCTTATTTTCGATCTATGCCTTGCACTTCTGCACAAGCTTGCTAGAACTGTATCCTCGTCGTTGTTGGAAATTTGCTTGCCAGGCGTGTTTTCAAGCTTGCGGCTGAACGGTTGTCAACGTTTTTCGTTATGACTGCGCAGCGCGAAGGGGACGAAGCATTTTACAGGAATTGAGAAAAAAAGAACTGACTCAAGGAATGCGATACGGTTGGCCCCCTCATCGCCCACGTGCTGCCGTCTTCCAGAAATGACAGTTCTTGTTTGGATTAGGCTAATAATGACATTCCTCACATGCCATGTGGGCTGCTTTCACAATGAGGCATGTGCGGTTGTCCGGGCAAGAAAATATCACATTGCTCTTAGCGAACACAAGGGTGAAGCCGCATGCGCGACAATGTATGCCGAGGAAACCTTCAATTCCTTTTCTTCGAATTATCTGAGCCACTGAGATTAGTAATCCTTCGTGATACAGGTGAGTGACCTGCGCCTAAAAGCTGGCTCCTACTCTGTGGCAGCATGACTATTTTAAGGTGTTGTAGAAGCAATCCCGAACAATAACCCTTTTGACAAGCTTACTGTGAATTGTTGAGCTTTTACGAGCCTGGTTCATATGTTCAGCAAACATGATCACGGGTGAAATCGAGTTTAAGATGAAGGAACCCGACAGAATATTAGAAGGGAATATCACGTGTTATGACGACGGCAGATATAGACTCCTCAAATATTTCGATTATTTGTGGCAACTCAACATGCAGCTCCGAGGCACCACACTGTAAGACTACTAAGAAATCGTGTACATATATCTGATACTTTCAGGACTTGGGTTTTTGGGAACCACTGCTGTCAGATTTTTCCGTTTAGCAACAACAAAAAAAAACAGGTCAGTCCACGAAGGCGCGATGCAAGGCCGACAGACACACCCTTGTTTTGAATGTAAACATAATAATTTAGTTGGACATAAGTACATTCGAGTCAAATTTGCACCAAAATGAGGAGATTTCTTAGGTTAACACCACTCGGTTATGAAAATCAATCTCACTCACGGCTTCCATCCTTTAAACGATCTGTATTACTCGAGCCCACATAACAGGCCGTTGAAATTCATCAATTAACGCAATGAGCTCCAAGGTTGCTCGACTATCCTGTTTTTGTCTGCTGCAACAGGCGAAAGTTATGTAAACGGAAACGGCTATGCACCCACACCACGAAAAAGCAGTGTACACGTTATTATTCATCGTTATGCACAAAAAATATTCCTTTAGACTTGCTTGGAAACGGACGTTTAGTCAGTATTTCACACATAAAGCAGTGTACAAGTTATTATTCATCGTTATGCCTGCAAAATATTCCTTATTCTTGCTTGAAAACGGACGTTCAGTCCGTATTTCACACGTACTATTGATCCCAGACTTGTCGAACACGTGCCTTACCTTACTGAGGCGGGCCTTAGGAAAGGAAGGTTGAAGGAAGCTGTCAGAACACGCTGGCTTCCTCAAGGAGCTCCTTATGGTAAGGAGGCGTGAAGAGCTCCTCATGTAAGGTAGGGAAATGATCTGAGGTATGGAGCGTTTCAAAATATGGGCCTAAGCTTCTTAACTTCATGCATCTTGATGAATGTAAATATTGAGTTTAGTGCAGCACCAAAAGCAGTAGACAATGGCACGCAGGTCACCAGATGGTTATATCACAAATTCTCAAAGGATGTGGAGTTGTGCATCTACCTATGCTGTATCATGCTTTGTTTTGAGCTCTTTCACTTTGATTAGCATTATACACGGCAAACAACTTCATTTTTCAGAAACTGAAATGCTGTGCTTTTGACGAAATGGTAGGTGTGGACTGAGCTTGAAACTGCAAGTATTTGCTTCTTGTCTGACACAAGCAGTGCAATTTTCGTTGGCTGTAGTGTGAAGTTTACGAACGTTTGTGCACTTGACAACACTACACTATTGAACTTGATGTTTATATTTGTAAATGCTGCAAGACTTAAAATGAAGGAAGGAAAGAAAGAAATAGACGGGAAGACAGGCAGGTTAGCCAGTTATTAAACTGGCTGGCCATGCTGTGCAAAGGAAGAGGGTACGAGGAATAATGGATAATACAAAAGAAACTTTACAGAAAAGGAACAAAACAGGAAAGAGTATGACGGCTCTTAAAGTCTGTCTCTAAGGTCACTTTTGCGTACGAAGCACAGCAACGCTTTCAATTCTAACATGAAACGGGAGCAGCAATGACAAAAATCTTACAGGTGTGGAATCCGTTTTCTCAGAATAAAAACGCTTTATCCACACTGCCAGTTTTGTATTATGTACTGAATTATTTCGCGGTGTTCGAGTGCGTTAGGGTAATAAAGTTAGAGTTAATGGGTTGTTTCATGCATGGACGTAAAACTGAATTTATGCCAGTTATCTGAATTAGTTATTGGTGTGCTTTACAGCTGTTTAGTGCAGCATGAAATAGTGAGTCACTGCAAAAAGTCTGTACAATTTTTTTTACTCTACAGATGGTGCTCAAGATGGCACATGCATCGCTATGCAGCTGTAGACATCAGCAGCTTTATAAGAACTCTTGAAGCTCATCTGGATGCTTCACAGAACCTGGGTTGCTAGCAGCAATCACGTTAAGAGAGTGTTATCATTTAGAATCCATTTCCGAGTTGTGCAATGCATACGAGCGTCTAATGAAGCAAGTCATTGAAACATATGAAACCTTGAGAGTACCACTACGCTGAGTCCAATTTCTTGGTAGCTCTTATCTCAGTCATTCGATACAGTCCATCACACCTATAACACTCCATCACGCCAATAACATTATGTTGAATTTACAGTAGAGTGCCTCGATAATAGACACCTGTAGCATGAAATTGGCTGTATTGTGAGAGATTCAAAGTGTTCCTGGCGAAATGGTTAGTACTTATATAATGGCAGTGCTACTAAGAAGACAAGGACAAGAAAGTACGCAACACGAGTGCTTACTCACAACTGAAAGCCTTATTGATTCAGCAGAAAATATATACCTAAATTTGAACCTCACCTATTACCCAGCAACTAGTTCGCCTTTCCATTTTGCTTTAGATGGTCAGTATTGTGACGCATTACCTTAAAAATGAAGTGGCATGTACGTCGAAGTACATTGAAGCTCACCAGTGCATTGTTAATATGTTGGTTTAATATGTTCGGTAGTTGCAAAACCGTTCACAAATTTGCGACAGAAATGTTGGTCCTGCTGTGACCGCAAGTCGGCAAAAAACGTGGAGCTCACTGAGACTCACTCATCAAACATATCTTGCCCTTTGGGCTCACTCAGACTCGCCAAATTTTTCCTCATCCGGGCTCAGACTCGGACTCAAACTCGCTATAATTTTTCTCAACCGGACTCACTCAGACTCAGAGCCGCCAAGATATAATTCACTCGGACTCACTCAGACTCACGGCTCAATTTGAGCCTGAATAAGTCGACTCATAAGTCCGTTAGCCTATAAATAGCTTTTTCTACCATAGTGTCAATGATCTTTAACACCAATGTCCGACATAACCGGTGCTCTACTTAGCACCTTTTGATCTCGTACCTTCAAACACGAGTTATCAGAGTTTGCAATTCAAAATGACATTTTTATTGAAAGAGATGACTCACACGAGATATTTGTATCAATAACTTCCCGTGGAAAAGTTTGCGGGGGGGAGGTCATAACACCTCCTCCCCCTCTCACTTCCCAAATCACGCCTCTGATCAATATAGAGCTGATGTATGAACGGTAGTGCGTTGAAGTAGGTGGGAGTATACATGAGGTATAAACGTCAGCGATAGTAATGCTGAAGTTGATTTCATAGGACCATAGGTCGGCAGAAAATGCGTAGCTCACTCCAACTCACTCATGTAATATAATTTGCCCTAAGGGCTCACCCTGCCAAAGGCTCACCAAAATTTTCCTCAACCGGACCCACTCAGGCTCACCATAATTTTTCTCAACCGAACTCACTCGGACTCAGACTCACAAAAACTTTACTCACCAGGACTCAGACTCACGTCTTGATATGAGTCTGAGTGAGTTTGCCGACCTATGGTTGTGACTGCTTGAAATGAGGCTTTAGCCCGGAGCTATGAAATTTAGGTGTAAGTTTTAATTCACAGTGGCAGATATTTTTGGCTATCGTGCTTATTGAAAAGCTTGTCTTAAGAAAGTCAATTTGAAAGGTAATGCACTGCCTCCATTTTCTGACTTCTATCTTGAAGTCGAAAGGTCGAACAAGCTTGTTGCGAGTTTCTTAGCGAAAACTAGAAGCAGCGCGAAAAGTCTTAGACTTTCCAAATACGTAAATGTGCTGAACAGAGGTGAACAGTGAACAAAGGTGTGGCTGCATGCACCTCGTTATTTAGGGTATCACTCTTAGGAAAATTTCTACATTCATTTACACTTGATAGGTATAATAATTGCTTGTGTACTTTGTGTTGGGGGGGGGGGGGGGGGCTAAGGGACATTTAAGGTAATAGCAAGCAGTAATCAGCATAGAAAATTTTCAGTGCGCACGCATTTCATAGTTTGCAGAAGCAGGATGGGGCAGTGCTTATAGGGAGGCGCTATGTATACCACTGGTTTAGTCAGAAGTGCAGTGAGAAAGACAACGTCTAGATGCTGCTTTGGTATAAGCAGAGTTTTATATTTAACTCTAAATTGAAGAAATCGAAGTTGTCCACTGTGGCATGCCTCATAAGTATATACGAGGTAGTAGGAGTGCACAAGGCATCCACTTTTTCCAGTTTTTATTTATCTACTGCACTCGCGTTCGTGCTATGTGCAATCCTGAATCACGAAAATGTCAAGATGTGTCCTGCCGTGACAAAAATGTCCTACCAATTAAAATGAATCCTTATTTTCTGGAGAACAGCCGGTTCACTGAGCATACAGTAATGCCATTTTTAAGAGGTACTTCACAATCTCTTCAGGAGTCTTCTTTCTATTTTAAGGGAGACATGTCACTCGCCAATTAGTGGATATCGTGCTTCACCTTCGTGGACGTCTTCGACATACATTTTAACGGCGGCGTGATACAAAGAGTTTATTTAATAAAAGGGTAGCCAGTCTTCGAGTATAAAACAATTCAATACTGACTATGACTAATTCAGAAGCACTGTATGTCGTGCCTCAGCGGGCGTAAGTGCTCATTACGCAAACATTCGTCTAACTGCTCAGAGGTGCCGCTGACCCTGCGTGCAGCTCGCAACGGCACCTACACGCGCAATAAATGCACAAGCTTGTATAGGTGCACGCTAAAGTGCGCTTGGAACTCTGACATCGACGAATGTAACAAAATCTGCGACAGATGATGGTCTTCGAACAGCTGAGAACGGACAGCAGACACTTGCAGCTCGCAGCAAAAATAACCAAAGCTGCTGAACAGCACACGCTCGTAGAATACACATACGTGAGTTTCGTCACCTAAAGGTACTTGTCACGCTGGTATCAGCAATTTTTTGGGGCGAGCGAGACATCCACGATGTATGGTGAACAGACAAAAAAAAACTCACGTTTATCATTTCTCTTGCGGCACGACAAACCACGAACGGAAGTCGGAGCTGAAGGTGCTAACGGTGGCCTTCGTGACTTCATGGCGCCGCGCTAACCATTTACTAACCTGATGCCCGCGCAAACACAAGCCGGTGGTGCAAAAAAATGATGTAGCAAGCTCCTCCCTTTCGTTGGAAACCACTTCGTAAATATATAGGGCCGTGAAAATTCAACGAAGCATGAGGTGGCTCAGTGGCGTAGTGGTTAGAGTGTCTGCTTTCGGTGCTTGTGGTCATGAGTTCGAGTGCTGTGTCGCGTACGATTTCTATGTGTTGTGATATGTGCGTGTTTACATTGACCTCCATTTTCTAATTATCCATAGAGATAAGTATTACAGAAATTATTCCGTGAAACTCTGTTCGAGTGCAAAAATTTCCCTACTTCACAGCCTCTTTAGGGCCGCCTATTGACATGACGGCCACACGTAAGCTCTGCAGGCCGTACCTAACCAGGAAAAATATAAACTAATATTCTGCAAAAGCCACGTCAAAGCTATTGTGTTGCTTTCTCCAGGAGCCGCCTACGAAGTCGCATAACGAATTGACTATCAGCGGCCGTAATTTGAAAGGATTTTCTGCCTGCAGGCGTGGATTCCAGAGAGTATTTCACTAACAGTGTAGCGAAACGCTCACTAACATCGCACCTACGTTCACATCTCTCCCTAAGAAAGTGGGAAGGTTCTAGTTTAATGTATGCGTTTTGGTTGCGAGCGCTGTACGTGTTTTAGTTGCGTGGATTTGTGCGGGAACAAATGTGCCATTTCCTGCGCTCGATTAATTTTATTTCAAAGCTGTTTCAACGTTGATAGCTTTACTCCCTCGGAGGAGTGCTTTCACTCTATCGCAGACGGAGTACTGTACTCCATGAGGAGCCGTTGAATCACTCCCTGTCTGAAGGGAGTTGTTTCACACCGGAAAAGGGAGTGCCCAGCGGGACAAGTCAAAACACTCGCCAAGGGCGTCGGGGCACTCCCTTTGATCTAAGAGTGAACTTAATACATTCGTTTCAACAAGTAAGGCGTTTCAAGGTAATTACATTGTACCGAACCATAAAACTAAGGTATGTGTTTTAACGTTTGGCTAAAGTACCTATAGTCGGTATCAGATGTTATCGATTATTGGCTGCAAAATAGTACATTATGCTACCATGTTATCGTGTTGATACATTACCGCAGGCAAGTCGCCACAAAGCGATTTCGGTGTTTCAGTGCACGGTTCGAGTGAAGAAACGGTATGTGTTGACTGAAAATCGTAAAATAATCGTCAGGATAACTTAGTAATTTCGAATGTTTGCACAGAAATTATTGGACTTTGCTCCACGTCGCCGCATCATTATAGCGCAGATTGCGTCACCGAAAACAGAGGCTTTGCATGCCGATATCCTCGTGTCTCTTCCAATTAGCTGTCGAACGCTACATCACCTAGACTCAGACGTGCGTCGCTAAATGATTTTACTTACTTTTACACACTGCCTAATACCTTAGTACCACAAAACAAACAAGGAAAACGCATTTGTGGTTCGCAAGATGTTATGTTGCGATTCATAAGAGGGTTTTTTATAATGGCTAATAATTTGTACGAGTGAACGTAGAAACGAAAAAAACTTCCGCACACGACAACAATTTTGGCTCTTTGTTTTTCTTCGTAAAAAACTAAGAGCGTGCAGGAGGAAAATGGTGGTTCAAAATGCTCAAATTGCTGCGAGGACGCTTGTTGTAGCTCCTGTGCACCTGCTGCCCTAGTAGTGGTAGTTACATTTTCTTCACTCGAAACACTCAGTTGCCTATAAAATCGTACAATGTCTTGCAAAGCATGGGTGCAGTATGTTCTTCACCGGGTAGCACAAATAAGCACTAGTGGCTTTAAGTAAAACAACAAGAGTACTGATTTCTTACGACACCACTTTTACTTTAAGTCAAAACAGAGTAATGGCAAAAACTCAATTAATCGTGCGAACAATTCGGCCAGGAGGCAAATTCCTACCTTTACAGCAAATCACCATGTAGCAATTGCGAGGAGATTGAAGACACTCCACCGTTTCTGGATTTCTGACAGGTATAATGGCAGAGGAAAGCCAAATCCCTTTGTCTGCATATTTTTTGTTTATTTCTTAATCATATTCCTAAAAGCCATTCGTATCAATTGTTTTAGGCTTTCCTAATCAGATCGAAGAACCAATAAGATCAGTGTACACCCTCGAGCCATCAGCAAGTCCTTGTATGAATTTTGTATGGCTAGTTCCCATCGCGACATTTCAGCAGAAGTGAACAAATGGAATTTTGTTTACTATGTAACTATGATTTATTGGGATAGCGATTATATGGACACTTTCGACGGCTTTTGACGTCGCCGTCATGTTCCGTATAATGTTCAAAATGATAATTTCCACGCGCCTCGTATGTTGTACATGCGGATAAACGCGTGCGTGTGGGGGCGATGAACCCGGCTGAAGCACAGATCAAACTAGCCGGACCATCTCCGTCGCTCGGAGGGCACATGCGATAAGATGCCCCAGCGTGTTATACGTGCCGCCAAATGCTCAAGCACAGCCGAAACACCCCACCCGTCTTGAACGAGCATGAAAAGGCGACGGAGGCGCGTGGGGAGGTCGCAGTAGCAAGTGTGAAATTTAGTCAGGGAGCAGAAACTCCCCATACCTCCTATGGGACGTGCTCTCGCATGCTGATACGCTACGGCGCAGTCACTTCTACCACTGGCGGCTGTCTGTTATCCAACTAGAAATAATTCACAGCCAAAACACTACTTTCATGACGTCACTGGTGAGGCCAGAAAATAAAGGTAAAGGGCGCGAAACTGATTGGAGGAGCGTTGCCACGGGAGCCCTCCTTTCCCACTTCGCGTGCAAACGGAATCTGTTCGCATTCTGCGCTAACCGCTCGGACGACGCGGTGATTCATTAAATTTAGTTAATCATTTTTAAATATTCTGTTCGCGTGTTGTGAAGTGCACAAAGTAAAGCTGACCGATTTCTTAATTAGACAAAACTCGATCAATACAAGTAAAATTTAAATCATTTTTTATTATCCACGTGTTTCCTTTATGAAACAACATAGATATACATGTAGTGTGAAATTGACAATGTGAAAAAGCAGCTTTACTACACAACTGAAATATCCATGTAATGAGCAAACACTGAACCCTGAATATCCGAACGAGTGCGAAAATTATTCACAGCCACGAGCAGGCCACGTCGTACTTCACATAATCACGTCTGTTATGACGGTGCAGCTATTTTTCTTACATAACTTCAGTACCAAACAAGACAGAAGTTCGGGGGAAAGATGAAGGCGTGAAGCGATGAGTTATCATTGAACAGGGAACGCCGGTGCAGACAATGTTTCGGCATTTTAATTGCCTTCGGCAGGGCTGCAGCATTGACCTGACGAAACTAGGACCACTTGTCAAAACGTTGGCTCCAGCGGCATACCCTGCTAAAAGGATTTCTAAAAGCATCAGTGAGCCCATTACATGTATTTTGGTGACAGTATTTGAGGTAAAGGCCCACAAAGTTTCAAACTGGCTACATGCATTTCCATGAACAGTAAGGAGCCTGTAATTCCTTCACATCATTCAAGGGATATGCCAAATGTAAAAGATCAACATACAATGTAGCCAAAACGACACGCATTCAAGCCTTTCAATAAACGTACTTTGCCGGCAGCAGGTAGGCTCTCGTCATGACGAATTAGTCCAGCGACCCTGCGCTTATGTCAGTCCAGTCAGGCTTGCAGAGAACTAGGTTTACTCATGTATCGTGCAAATGAATAACGGCTGAAATAATGGACCCAAATGCTTGTGTTCACTCGTTGTCACCATGAAACCTGAAAAAACTTTCGTAGAACTGGAAATCGCTAGGTTAACACACCACTCAGGTGCGCAAAGCATGTGGTGCCCTGTTTTAGCCATCTTCGTCTACTGCATGGTTGACCTGCTCAAAGTGGCTCACTGTGGCTTCCGTTCGCTAGGACATCAAATGTCTCATATTTTCCGTATTCATATTTGTCATATCAACAGAGACGGATAACCGAGCGCGATCCAACTTGTGATATCGCTGAGCGAGTGGCAAGGGTGAGTGGAGGCAAGCGCTATGCACACAAGTGAACCAGTTCCGACGAACACGTGCCCACCAACGGAAGGGCTCACCAAAAGAACATTGGACAAACATGTGCCCACCAATATAAGTAGTCTCGGAATGCAACGATAAGGGGGAACAAACTCTTCGGTCGTCGATATACTTATGGCTCGTGAAACGCGCCGGCTCCTATACATGGGGGTTAGAAGACTCCAGCCTTATCATTGGTACCCGCGTTAATTCCCGAATGGGCTTTTAAATCTGTCACACTTTTTTAGTGCACAAATGAACAAGGACGAAAAGCGACGCGGACACAGCGCTGACTTCCTTCCAACATATGTTTATTTTCTACAGTAGTAGAATCTATCTATCTATCTATCTATCTATCTATCTATCTATCTATCTATCTATCTATCTATCTATCTATCTATCTATCTATCTATCTATCTATCTATCTATCTATCTATCTATCTATCTATCTATCTATCTATCTATCTATCTATCTATCTATCTATCTATCTATCTATCTATCTATCTATCTATCTATCTATCTATCTATCTATCTATCTATCTATCTACGCAACAGAAAGCAACGCACGCAGGCGCATTTTACAGGACGACTTGATGTAAACCCACAAAGATGTATGCGTGTATGGAAGTTTAGACAATAAAGCATATGTTGGAAGTGAGTGCTGTGTCCGCCTCGCTTTTCGTCCTTGCTCATATGTGCACTCAAAAATTGTGAAACATGAATTACCAACGTGTTCAAGCCTACGCTCTTTCAAAGCTTTTAATGCAACGTCGAGCGGCGCCACCGCTCTTATCGTGAGTGGTAGTATCCACGGCGCGTCTCTTATCCCTGCAACACTACCGCCCCGCTTCCGCGCACGCGCACAGCGCTCGGATTGCATCGGCAGTGCGTCACAATGTAACTTTTGATGACTAGCAGTGCTCCGGGGCGCCTCGCCTCGGTCGCCTTGTGGATATGGTGCTCGACTGCTGACCCGAAGGTCGCGGGTTCGAATCCCGGCCGCGGCGGCTGCATTTTCGATGGAGGCGAAAATGTTTCAGGCCCGCGTATTTAGATTTAGGTGCACGTTCAAGAACCCCAGGTGGTCGAAATTGCCGGAGCCCTCCACTACGGCGTCTCTCAAATTCATATCGTGGTTTTGGGACGTCCAAACCCCAGTAGTATGATTATCAGGGCTCCGGGCCGATTGAGGGGCGCATGCGCACACGTGTCTTGCCGCCACGCCGCCGCTGCCAAATCCAGCGACAAAACGGTTTCGTTGGCAGCGTCTATTCGCAGTAACGCATAGTCCGGCCGCGCGAGCGTCGCACCTAAACTTGAGACTGGGTTCGCTATCAGCTCGACTACTCGCTTCGTGCGCGCATTATTATCGGTACAGACCAGAGCAATCTGGATACTTTCAAGACATTTCGCCGCGTCCTGGGCCGAGCAATGGTTACGTGCCTAACCGCCTGGTCGCTTGTAAATTTTGAAAGAAGCACGCTTGGCATTATGTTTATGTCTGGTGAGCTTGCTTTTGTATTACAGCGTAGATAGGATCTGGCCACTGTGTTTCGCGAAATGTTACATTCTGGTGGACAACAAAACGAAAAGTCAGGCTAGTTGGTCTTGCCTCAGAATGTATGGAACTGCTTGTTGTTTTTTTCCTTTCTTTTGCTCATCATTTTTCTTTGCGTATGGGTCGCATGCAATCAACCTCAGTTGAGAGTCAGCGCTGTGCGTGTGTGCTTCTTGAAGTGTTTCGTCCTGTATTCCGTGCTGTGCAATTCTATACACTATGTTTCTGGTGGAAAAAGCTCCATTCGCGTTCTCACAAAACAGCTATGCAGTGGCTGCCAAATCAAGATTGTTGCCTTACCTCACGGCGTGACGACAGTATTGACGAAACACCTGGACTAGTAAGACTATTTGAGCTGTTACGATTTACTCACCTCGTCATCCTCATATGCTCGCTGGCCTCGACGGAGCTGAGAATGACGAGTCGATTAAACTGTCGGTGCGCGCAAGCGCAAACTGGTTGAAACCTTCAAATCGTACACACTAGACAGTTGGACATTCTCTTAAATATGGCCGTGATCTTAAATCCACCATTTGCTTCACCGAGGAGCCGAAAAAGTCGCAATTGCGTGTGCCTAATAGAAGACGTCATCCTGATTGCTTCCTGGTCGATTGGACAATTGCGGTGACAGCCTAAATGTCATCTTACATATGTCTCAACAACTAAATCGAAGCAAAACAGAAAGGCGAGCTAGTTGGTACTGATTCATAATGGTGTAATAGTAGCGCAAAAAAAAAAGACGACAACATGAAAGTGAACACCACAAGCGCTCACTCACAACTGAAAGCTTTATTGCTTGAACAGAAAAAATATATATCTAAACTTGACGCTCGACTAATTCCCGCGCATGCGCATCGTGGGCAAGGCAAAAGGCAAAAACCAGAACAAAAACACACCGCCTTCAACCCTCCGCCCCCCTGTTCCCTGTTCAAGCAATAAAGCTTTCAGTTGTGAGTAAGCGCTTGTGGTGTTCACTTCCTTGTTCTCTTCATTTTTTTGCGCTACTATTACACCGTTATGAACTAAATTGGGCGCGAAGTTTTTCTTTAGTGTCCCTAGTCCGCCGATGTATAAAAGTACCAAGGGGAGATAATAGTCAAGTAGGTTTACACATGTGTAATAACTCCATGACTAAGATTCATCGAAACTGCGGCCGCTTGTCGTCTAGCCTCCACAAGAATGTTACAGTCAGTCTTGTAGTTGGCGGCTGCTGCGTTGGTTCGAACCAGGCGCAGTGATTATCGTAACATTTCGATGCATCATTTTAAATTGTGGGTAGTGAAATGGTGAAATATTGTCACCTAATAGGCAAGTAAGCTTCTGGTGATCATGCATGGCAACGTGAGAGTCTTTATCTGGATGAATAAATCAATATCAATCATATTTCTTTGATACATACGTTGTCAGCCGTGCTCGCGGGAAATATATAGTTTTGTGACGGGTAAAAGCTTGCCACATACCAGAACCATTTTTGCGCTATGTCTAGCGTACTTCATCTTGTGGAAAAACCAGCTGCAAACGCAAAACTGAAGCTTCCAGCCCGAGGACTGTTTCATTTATTTTTCTTATATCGGAGAGGTCATCTGATGATGCGGAATTGGCAAATAATTAGGGATGGAAGGTTCGAGTTCGTGAAAGTCGAAATGTGTGCTGAAAGCAGGTGATATTCCGGAGAGACTCAGAAGCGTAGTGCTTCGTTCGGAATATATATAGGAATTGTGTTGTGGACGGCAAATAAAATGAGTGGTCTCTGGAGCGGAGAAAGAACATATTCATTGCATTTTTCATTAAATATTTACAAGCTAAGTGTCTGCGAAAATTTCACGCAAGTCATGCTTGGTCTTAGTTTAACTGTGGTGATCAAAATATTCTATGCAGGTTAAAACAGTTGAAATAACTTTGCTCTGTGTACGTGAAAAAAATGTATATGTGTCCTTATCTGCGCTCACAGAACGTAATGGCGGTAGCTTGGCTAACTTCTTTTCAAGACACCTTGCCATTTCATCGCGAAAACTTGTTGCGAGCGCAGGCGTAAATAATCTAAGGAACACCTCAAATGAGCGCTGATATACATTGCCTTTTACTACTTTAATCTTGTTTCACAATAATATAGAAAAATATTTATGGGTGGTACTTTACAATCAACAGTCCAAGCACAACTAACTGGAGGAAGTTTTTTGCGCATGGTAGACTGTGAGCTTCAGAAAAAAAGAGCACTCTTAAAAACTCACGGCGTTCACGAATCCTAGCTTATGGTTTCCACCAATCACTGAACGACGTAGTCATCAGCAGGAGAAAAATTCGTTTTGCTGGCCCTGAAAAAAAAATCGGCAGCCTTCCGACATGGCTATCTCTATAGCACCTGCTTTGCCTAAGAACATCATAATTGACGAATACGTGTTATTGTGCGACGCTACGTGCTAAAAGCACTAAATGAGATCACGACACGTATTACAAGAAAGAAAGTTTGGCTTTCTCCCTTACCTATGAGATATGCCCGCGATCAATTTGAGAAAAGCGTCAAGCCAGGAGTCTGCTATTTCTGTACATTTATTTCTTTGTAAATGTAGCACTATACGTGTAGTTAGTGTTGTTTGATCATCGGGCTATATTTTACAGCATGTCGTACCAACATGGATGCTGTGTGAGAAATAGCATTCGGGGAACGATATGAGGTGATTGCTTGCACTTTTTCGCCTTGCCCTGTCAACGCGGAATGATAGGCATTAATTTAGTGTCGCTTGCTCACAAGGTCAGGGCCTACATAATCAATAACCTCGACAGCGTAACAGGCACCGAAGTTTTCCTCGATTTTTCCTGTGAGTTCAACGTATGGCGAGCCGATTGACTTTCGCCATGGCAAATATGGGGCGACTTCCCGCGACCGCACTGTCTGGGACAATATTGGTCATTTTCGCGACGTACATTGTCGACCATAGAGCTCCGTGCAATACAGAACTTCCCCGTAAGTAGAAACCTGTTAGCTCCTACAGCCGTACAACACTGAGCCATCCTCCTTTATTACTTATTACAGCGTTTAAAGGCGAGTGCTATATGTCGCGGAACATAAACAGGATTATTATACGCGCCTTGCCGTAGACTGTATTCTTCGCAACATCACCCTCCTATTCTCTCAATGCTGGCCTAGTGATTATGGTGCTCAACTGCTGGCCTGAAAGTTGCGGGATCCAATCCCTGCTACACTGGCCGCATTTTCGATGCAGACAAAAATGCTAGAGGCCCGTGTACTTTCTTTCTTTCTTTCTTTCTTTCTTTCTTTCTTTCTTTCTTTCTTTCTTTCTTTCTTTCTTTCTTTCTTTCTTTCTTTCTTTCTTTCTTTCTTTCTTTCTTTCTTTCTTTCTTTACTTATTTATTTGCGTCCATCGGAAACGTCGTTACACAATGGCAGGGGCCAAGGTAAACTGCTACAGGCTGCTATAATCTCCTACAGGCTCTTGGCCCGAGGTGCTATTTGGCCGCGGCAGGTTGCGGAGATGGCATAGCTAACATGATTAATACTTACATTTAGGTGCGTGTTAAATAACGTGAGGTAGTTGAAATTTACGGCGCCCTCTACCGCGTCCCTCATAATCATATTTTTCTTTTTGACATAAAATGCCAACAATTATTAGTTATACACAATATTATTGAGCACTAACAGACAATAATACCAAGGAAAGTATAGGGGATGTCATTAGTAGTAAATATAAGGTAAATGTGAAGAAAGGAAAGTGGACGAAAAGGTAAATTGCCGCGGGCAGGGACCGAACCTTCGACCTTCGAATAACGCGTCCAATGCTCCACCAACTGAGCTACCGCGGCGGCCGTCCCCCCGTCCACTTTATGGGGTATATATGCACATTTTTAAACATGGGAGCTTCAGTCAGCGCCGCTAGTAGCCATGACGGCGAGTGTCGAACACACTTTTTCTGCCTGTTGTGCCACGTAGCACGGGAACTTATTAAGAGCTGGCAGCTGACCAATAATACCTCGCATACTACCTGAAAGCATCAAGTCTGCCAGGACGAGACCCTCACTATGAACGATGGAAAGAAGTAGAAATTTTAAGGTCTCGTTTTTCTTTGTTATACACAATAATATTGAGCACTAACAGACAATAATGCCAAGGAAAGTATAGGGGATGCCATTAGTAGTAAATATAAGGTAAATGTGAAGAAAGAAAAATGGAAGAAAAGATAACATGCCGTGGGCAGGGACCGAACCTGCCACCTTCGAATAACGCGTCCGATGCTCTACCATCTGCGCTGCCACGGCGGCCATCCCCCCGTCCACTTTATGGGGTATATATGCACATTTTTAAACGTGGGAGCGTCAGTCAGCGCCTCCAGTAGCCATGACGGTGAGTGTGGAACACACTTTTTCTGTCTGTTTTGTCACGTAGCACGTGAACTTATTACGAGCTGGCAGCTGACCAATAATCCTTCGCATACTACCTGAAAGCATCAAGTCTGCCAGGACGAGACCCTCGCTATGAATGATGGAAAGAAGTAGAAATTTTAAGGTCTCGTTTTTCTTTGTTATACACAATAATATTGAGCACTAACAGACAGTAATGTCAAGGAAAGTATAGGGGATGTCATTAGTAGTAAATATAAGGTAAATGTGAAGAAAGAAAAGTGGACGCAAAGATAACATGCCGTGGGCAGGGACCGAACCTGCCACCTTCGAATAACGCGTCCGATGCTCCACCAACTGAGCTACCGCGGCGGCCATCCCCCCGTCCACATTATGGGGTATATATATACATTTTTAAACATGGGAGCTTCAGTCAGCGCCGCTAGTAGCCATGACGGCGAGTGTGGAACACTTTTTCTGCCTGTTGTGCGACGTAGCACGTGAACTTATTACGAGCTGGCAGCTGACCAATAATACCTCGCATACCACCTGAAAGCATCAAGTCTGCCGGGACGAGACCCTCGTATTGAATGATGGAAAGAAGTAGAAATTTGAAGGTCTCGTTTTTCTTTTTATACACAATAATAATGAGCACTAACAGACAATAATGCCAAGGAAAGTATAGGGGATGTCATTAGTAGTAAATATAAGGTAAATGTGAAGAAAGGAAAGTGGACGAAAAGGTAAATTGCCGCGGGCAGGGACCGAACCTTCGACCTTCGAATAACACGTCCGATGCTCCACCAAATGAGCTACCGCGGCGGCCATCCCCCCGTCCACTTTATGGGGTATATATGCACATTTTTAAACGTGGGAGCGTCAGTCAGCGCCTCCAGTAGCCATGACGGTGAGTGTGGAACACACTTTTTCTGCCTGTTGTGTCACGTAGCACGTGAACTTATTACGAGCTGGCAGCTGACCAATAATCCTTCGCATACTACCTGAAAGCATCAAGTCTGCCAGGACGAGACCCTCGCTATGAATGATGGAAAGAAGTAGAAATTTTAAGGTCTCGTTTTTCTTTGTTATACACAATAATATTGAGCACTAACAGACAGTAATGCCAAGGAAAGTATAGGGGATGTCATTAGTAGTAAATATAAGGTAAATGTGAAGAAAGAAAAGTGGACGAAAAGATAACATGCCGTGGGCAGGGACCGAACCTGCCACCTTCGAATAACGCGTCCGATGCTCCACCAACTGAGCTACCGCGGCGGCCATCCCCTCGTCCACATTATGGGGTATATATATACATTTTTAAACATGGGAGCTTCAGTCAGCGCCGCTAGTAGCCATGACGGCGAGTGTGGAACACTTTTTCTGCCTGTTGTGCGACGTAGCACGTGAGCTTATTACGAGCTGGCAGCTGACCAATAATACCTCGCATACCACCTGAAAGCATCAAGTCTGCCGGGACGAGACCCTCGTATTGAATGATGGGAAGAAGTAGAAATTTGAAGGTCTCGTTTTTCTTTGTTATACACAATAATATTGAGCACTAACAGACAATAATGCCAAGGAAAGTATAGGGGATGTCATTAGTAGTAAATATAAGGTAAATGTGAAGAAAGGAAAGTGGACGAAAAGGTAAATTGCCGCGGGCAGGGACCGAACCTTCGACCTTCGAATAACACGTCCCATGCTCCACCAACTGAGCTACCGCGGCGGCCATCCCCCCGTCCACATAATGGGGTATATATATACATTTTTAAACATGGGAGCTTCAGTCAGCGCCGCTAGTCGCCATGACGGCGAGTGTGGAACACACTTTTTCTGCCTGTTGTGCCACGTAGCACGTGAACTTAAGAGCTGGCAGCTGACCAATATTCCCTCGCATACTACATGAAAGCATCAAGTCTGCCAGGACGAGACCCTCGGTATGAATGAAGGAAAGCGAAAATTTTAAGGGTTCGTTTTTTCTGATAACAAAGACACACGAGCCCTTAAAATTTTCTCAACAATTATTAGTATCACTTTGCTACCTTGCTAGAAATTACACCTGTGGGCGAGTCGTGACATATTTTCGCTACCTGTGATCATTTCCCGCGCAGTTAAGTCCAGGTATATTCCAATTTTTGCCCATCTGCTCAACGAAATGTGGTCCTCACGGCCGGGCAACTGCCGTGAAATCAGTCTTCGTGGCTATAGGAACGCAAAGCCTCAGTCGCTGAAATACTTAATATAGAGGAACAAAACAAGGACAGAGAAAGAAGCACACAGGACGACCGCTAGCCTTTAACTGAAAGCTTTACTCTGGACACGTGTCATATAAAGTGTAAAAAACAACATCTACACCGATGGAAACCTTATCATTCTGCCTTCACAGCACGCTGCACGTGCCAAGCTACGCTTCGCACATGCGCCCTTCTAAGAAGCCAATCTTCTTTTTCCTTAGGGCAATTGAGGGCACCCTTACACACCTATCTGCCTCCCTGCGTATATACATTGCCTCACAGATCTCACGTCGTATCTGGTCATGACCCCTTCCCAACACCCGAGTTGCACCAAATGATGGGGCGCACGCACACCGCTTACAATGATCGGCCAAGTGGCCCCACGCGGCAATTGATGAAACCGCTGTTCGATGCTCTCTTAGCCGGTCATTCAAACAGCGCCCCGTCTGCCCCACGTAACATCTTCCGCAAGACAAAGGGATAATGTAGACGACGCCTTCAACAGGGGAAACGAAACTGGTAGTGTTTTTTTTTTGTGCATCCTTGCCTTCTATTCTCATCCACAGCAGGACACAGCCGCATCAGCTTAGCCGGTGCTGTGCAGAGCATATCAACACCGCATTTCTTGCCCACGTATTTCAAGCGATGCGTAAGATGATGAATCAGGGCACCCCTACCCGCCGAATACCAAGTCGGCTTCGGTCTTCCTTTGCGGAAGAACGTGCATTATTCCTTACTTCCTTGAGAAGGCTTTCTGCGACAGAAGCCACCAGTTCGTTCACGGGGGATCCCTGCGTCTGCCAAGCGGGACACTTGCGCGTGCACGCTTTCTGCGACCCTGTGCCGGCAAGACCTCGTTCTGTAGAGAGCCGCGCAGACAGTTCATCGCTATGCCACGTTTGACCAACTTCGAATGCCCCGAGCTATAACTTAAAAGCTGCTTTTTAGAGCGGGGCTGGTACGCTTAGGAAACATGGTTATCAGTAAATCGCATATGCACCTCTAAAAACTGAATACAACCATTCAATGGCAACTCATAGGTGAACTTGAGTCCTTTAAAACACTTTAAAACGTCAACCTTGTCGTCATTACCAGCTGTCGAACGGGAGTGCTTTCCTTTGCCCTGAACAATGGATTCGTGCCACCTGAGGTCCAAGCATTGTTTCCACCCTGTACTGCCTCAACAGGCCACGCAAGAAGGATAACCAGGATCCTCAGGTCAGAACTTCAGAGGCAGATTCGGTTTCTGCGGGTGTGCCTTCAGGTTCTCGCTGCGACAGGTTCAACGTGCCCTCTACACCAGGGAAGCCTTGCTTCACACTTGGGCGCGCGACTCTGTGAATAGTGACTGAATTTTTTATGGCGGACCTATCTGCCTGTGGTGTGTGCCTAGAAAAAGAGCAAGGCGAACCAATAGTGTAAAAGTCCCAGCTGTCGAACGCGCGTGCTTTCCTTTGCCCTGAACAATGGATTCGTGCTACCTGAGGTCCAAGCATTGTTTCCCACCCTGTACGTACCTCAACAGGCCACGCAAGAAGGATAACCAGGATCATCAGGTCAGAACTTTAGAGGCAGATTCGGTTTCTGCGGGTGTGCCTTCAGGTTCTCGCTGCGACAGGTTCAACGTGCCTCTACACCAGGGAAGCCTTGCTTCACACTTGGGCGCGGGACTCTGTGAATGTGACTGATTTTTTATGGCGGACCTATCTGCCTGTGGTGTGTGCCTAGAAAAAGAGCAAGGCAACCAATAGTGTAAAAGTCCCAGCTGTCGAACGCGAGTGCTTTCCTTTGCCCTGAACAATGGATTCGTGCCACCTGAGGTCCAAGCATTGTTTCCACCCTGTACTACCTCAACAGGCCACGCAAGAAGGATAACCAGGATCCTCAGGTCAGAACTTCAGAGGCAGATTCGGTTTCTGCGGGTGTGCCTTCAGGTTCTCGCTGCGACAGGTTCAACGTGCCTCTACACCAGGGAAGCCTTGCTTCACACTTGGGCGCGGGACTCTGTGAATATGACTGAATTTTTATGGCGGACCTGTCTGCCTGTGGTGTGTGCCTGGAAAAAGAGCAAGGCGACCAATAATGTAAAAGTCCCAGCAGGTAATGTCGCTTGCGCAGCTTGATCTAACTGCCTTCGTGAGTGATGTTTTGAGTTGTGGCTCCTAAGCACTGCATGGAGCCCAATGAAAATCCCGTACGTCTAGTTTCTTTGGTTAGGAGAGTAGGTAAGAAAGCACAGTAAGAAGAGAAAGACAGATGTATATCCTAAGGTGTTGACTGCCTCGTGTCTAGGTCAGCTGTTAACAAAAGTAAGCAGTTGAAAGTCAAGAAAGCTATTAACTTCCTGCGTGACAAAGAACAGGCTTTATTAACATCTGATAAAGAAGGAGGGTTTGTGGTAATTCCTGTTGCTTTGTACGAGAAAAAAAACTTTGCAGTCCATAGAAAAAATTTTGTTTCGTTTGCGCGTCGGAAGACTGTCGTAGGAAGCCACAGATCTATGCAAACGAGTGAACTTGCTTCAGTTGCGCAAGAACATTGTAGCGGCTAACGGCGATGGGCTGAAGGTATTTTTCTCCGTAAAAACGCGTAAGCAGGTGCTTCCTTTGAGAGCTATAGTGTCCGAAAAAGGTTCGTGGCAGGGTGTCATGTCAAGGTTTATTCAGACACACTTACACCGTTTGGTCGTGGAGGATCCGTTTCGAATCCGCATTTCGAACGAGCTTGTAGAATTTTTAGGGGACACACACAGGACTGCAGCTAATTTTCCTTTAACAGTTGACGTTGAAGATTTATTTTACAGCATCCCTAAAAAGGAACTTATTGACGCCGTGAGGTTGTTGATCGATGAAGCAGGCGAGATTTCACTTTAGAATGCGAGTGGGGTGTCATTGATGAATTTTTTAGACCGTTTAGTGTTTTATCTTGACTCAACTTTTGTGTCGCTTAAGGACATGTCTTATGTGCAGAGAGACGGGGTATCTATTGCCTCCTGGCGCTGCCCCCATGCTTTGCGAGATATTCTTAGCCGGTTGTGATCGACGCATTGCAGCCAGCCTTGACCGACGTGTTAAATGTCTGAGATACGTTCATGATTTTTTTTAGTTTTTATGGAATTGGACGTCCTCGAGGACCGACGCAGTGTCGTCGATAGGGTTTTAGATGTTTTTAAAAACTGTTCAAAGGACTCAACTTCACCTATGACTTGCCATTGGATGGTTGAATTCATTTTATAGAGGTACGTATGCGATTTACTGATAACCATGTTTGCTGGGTGTATCAGCCCCGCTCTAAAATGCAGCTTTTAAGTTATAGCTCGGCGCATTCGAAGTTGGTCAAACGTGGCATAGCGATGAACTGTCTGCGCGGCTCTCTACAGAAAGAGGTCTTGCCGGCACAGGGTCGCAGAAAGCGTGCACGCGCAAGTGTCCCGCTTGGCAGACGCAGGGATCCCCCGTGAACGAACTGGTGGCTTCTGTCGCATAAAGCCTTCTCAAAGAAGTAAGGAATAATGCACGTTCTTCCACAAAGGAAGAGCGAAGCCGACTTGATATTCGGCGAGTAGGGGTGCCCCACATTCATCAGCTCACGCATCGCTTGAAAAAAGTGGGCAAGAAATGGGGTGTTGATGTGCTCTGCACTGCACCGGCTAAGCCGATGCAGCTGTGTCCTGATGTGAATGTGAATAGAAGGCAAGGATGCACAAAAAAAAACACGCTACTAGTTTCGTTTCCTTTGTTGAAGGCGTCGTCTACAGTATCCCTTTGTCTTGCGGAAGATGTTACGTGGGGCAGACGGGGCGCTGTTTGAATGACCGGTTAAAAGAGCATCGAACAGCGGTTTCATCGCTTGCCGCGGGGGCCCACTTCCCCGATCATTGTAAGCGGTGTGCGTGCGCCCCAGCATTTGGTGCAACTCGGGTGTTGGAAAGGGGTCATGACCAGATACGACGTGACATCGGTGAGGCCATGTATACACACAGGGAGGCAGATAGGTGTGTAAGTGTGCCCTCAATTGCCCTAACGAAAAAGGAGATTGGCTTCTTAGAACGGCGCATGCGCGACGCGCAGCTTGGCACGTCTAGCTTGCTGTCAATGCAGAATGGTGACGTTTTCGTCAGTTTAGATGTTGTTTTTACACTTATATACCACGTGTCCAGAGTAAAATTTTCAGTTGAAGTCAAGCGGTCGCCCTGTGTGCTTCTTTCTCTGTCCTTGTTTTGTTCCGCTATATTAAGTATCTAAGTCAATACCAACTAGCCCAAATTTCAGCTTCAACTGTAACTCAGTCGCTGAGCCACCAGTGAAGGCCATTATCGTCGAATAAGGATTGCTGCTAGAGCTCACGTTTCCAAAGTGGTCAGATAAAATCGTTGACACCAGCGCCAGTTCCTGGCGCCGTAGCTAGCAAAAAATACGTTTACAATTTCTCGCCCAATACACCAGTTTTATTTTCACAAATAGATGATGCGTGCTTCCAGATAAAGAACACACATGTTTGTGTTCACAGTTGCAAAAAAATAATTCCTTATTGCTAATGCCAAATCGGGATTGCAGTTTCAAAGAAGTATATAATGCCATGGTGGTCACATTTGTATCGATTTCACTTGAATCTCGCGGTCACGCAAACATTCTGCAACGAGCTTGAAAAGCCGCTGCCCTTTATTTTCAGTGCCTGGGCGAACGCTCTCCTTGGGCTGTCGAATGTGCGCTCCGCCTCAATTAGCAGTTACCGCATGATGGCGCTGTGCAAGTAGACTACATAAAACCACTTCTAGATCGGGAAGAGCACCGCATTTTTTTCTCTTCACCGCCGCGCACTTACGGCTGCTTCGCCACAACAATAGTCCAGCTAGCTTGCCTCTCCCGGCAGCAGACGCACGGTGCTTTTGAGGCGGGTTGTTTTTATAGCCTGCAGGAACTTTACGATGTTCGGTATCGTTTTGACTTACGTCACAAGCCTGTCAAGGCATCGAAGAATGCCTGGGTGCGCGCTTTTGGATGCAGAAACCGGCGGCGATCGGGCAAAGCTGTCTTTGCTATTCACAGCGGGAAATAAATGCGAAACATTTCTTACCAAACTTCTGCGACTTTAAACATATCTATCTATCTATCTATCTATCTATCTATCTATCTATCTATCTATCTATCTATCTATCTATCTATCTATCTATCTATCTATCTATCTATCTATCTATCTATCTATCTATCTATCTATCTACCCATCCATTCATCCGTCCATCCATCCATCCATCCATCCATCCATCCATCTATCTATCTATCTATCTATCTATCTATCTATCTATCTATCTATCTATCTATCTATCTATCTATCTATCTATCTATCTATCTATCTATCTATCTATCTATCTATCTATCTATCAAGCCACTAACGAATTTGTCCTCTGTCGGCCGTTTTTTAATGGGATGTATACCAAAACTGACATGGCATAATATTACTGTATGTCGAATAGAAATGACAGGTTATAACATGAAAATCATAACATGTACGTCATGAACCACATGATTTACACGCCACTGTCTTGGTGGTTTCGTCGCCGCCTTGTTAACTTTATAAACACAACAATTGGTATGGCGGGACAAGAATGAACAACGAACATAACTGTCTTTACATGCAAATCAGGACACGCATGTCATGTTAAACGCGATTTACATGACGGGATCTTGGGGCGCTCGCTGCTGTTTAAGGATAGATACTAAAATTGCAATGAAGAGGTATTTCTGTAACGCGGGCGTAAATGACAGATGGGGCATGAAAATCATGGCTCGCATATTATGTGTAGCATGACACTTGCCACACTCATGATGTACTCGCGGCCGGTTCTCCAACTTGGCATACCCCAAAATTTGTGTTGTGTCGCATGAATATATGACGAACATAAACGACAGCTATTAAGATGAAAATATTAATATGCGTGTTATGTATGGCATGATTTACATGTCACGCTCATGGCGGGCTCCCGTGCGCTTCGCTAGCTTCATATACACCAAAATTTATATTATGTCCCGTGACTGTAGACCAACGTAAATACCACGTGGTAACATGAAAATAACGACATGCGTGTCATGTGCAGCATTATTTGCATGCCACGCTCATGATGCGCTTGCGGCCGGTTTGCTAGCTTGATATACACCAAAATTGGCATTGCGCGACATTTCTATATGACGAACGTAAATGACACAAACGGTAACATGAAAATCAAGACATGCACATCATTAATTTCATGTTATCACCTCTTACTTATCTTCGTCATGCAGTCATCTCACGCAATACCAGTTTGTTGTATATCAAGTTAGCGAACTGGCCGCGAGCGAACCATGGGCGTGGCATGTAAATCATGCCGTACATGACATGCATATCATTATTTTCATGTTATCACCTGTCATTCACGTTCGTCACACGGTCACCTCATGCAACACAAATTTTGGTGTATATCAAGCTAGCGAACTGGCCGCGAGCTCAACATTAGCGCGGCATGTAAATCATGCAGTACATGACATGCATGTATTTTTTTTCGTTTCACCACGTGTCATTTGCGTTCATCATACAGTAACGCGACATAATACAAATTTAGTTGTATACCAAGTTAGCGAACCGGCCGCAAGCCCACCATGATGGTCACATGTAAATCATGCTGTACCTAACATACTAGTGACGATTTTAGGGTTACCTCCTATCCTTCACGTTCTTCATACAGAAACGTCTCATCATAGCAATTTTGGTACATATACATTTATTAAACAACCTTGAGCGCACCGACAATATGGCATGTAAATCATGTTGCACATGGCATGCATTTCATAATGTGCATGTTAGGACCAGTCAGTTATGTTTGTTATACCCTCTTCCGACGCCATACCAATTGCGGTATATATAAAGTTAACAAGGCGGCTACAAGACCACCAAGACATTGGCGAGTAAATTATGTGGTTCATGACATGTCATTTCATGTATACATCCCGGTAATGAAACGGGCAACAGTCTCTCTCTCTCTCACACAAATTCGTACGCGGCTAGAATAGATAGATAGATAGATAGATAGATAGATAGATAGATAGATAGATAGATAGATAGATAGATAGATAGATAGATAGATAGATAGATAGATAGATAGATAGATAGATAGATAGATAGATAGAAAACCACCGCTATTTCTTTCCTAATCAGTTAGAGAACAACGGTATGCTATATTCGGGGCTCTGAAGCATGCGCAATGAGTAAAACATGCCTTACTCAACATGCTTACATGCCTTAAGATCAACACCGCGCCGCTGCAGCATCAGGCGCGCTGGATCAAGTAAGGCGTTTGGCCGGACGGTCGCGGCACTTTTCTCGTTCCAGTGACTTAAAACTACGCAATTCTCCTCGATGGCACAGTTCCTTCCTTCTTTCGTACAGGGTAGTGACAGCGTCGAACCCTTGGCCCAATATGGAGCAACATCACACAGTGCGATCAATCAACTTTTTGACCCAATATGGCGCCGATGCGGTCAGTGGGTGCCGATACCCTGTGCGAAAGAACGCTGTAATCGAGACGCCCTACTCATGTCCACTGTTAGAGCAAATATGGCAGCATTACACAAAGCGCTAGCTCCGCTGTTTGACCCCATATGGCTCTGTCGTGGACAATGGGTGTCACCACCCTGTGCGAAGGAACGCTGGTATTGAGGCACCCTAAGACTACGGGAAGCTGGCACTGAACGGCCACGCGTCTTACAAAGCTCACGAATTCGTGTTTCCATCCGAGTTAAATTGTATTCGTGCTTCTCTCAGGCTTTCGCAGGTACAGGGGGATTGAAAGAAACGCGAACGTAGCGGCGTGCTATTTTGATCACGCTCTGACCGTGGTGGCAATAAAAAATTCCACAGCATATCCACGGGGTGAATGATGATGAGTGGGGCGAAGCTCTCGTACGGCAGGATCTTGGCGGCGGCGTCGCGCTGTTTCACGCCCAGTACATCATCAACGACGTGAGATCGGGCCGGTTTATACTAAAGGGTCGATGAGAGTCATGGCGACTTGCAGCTCACTTTAATTTTACATGTACGCTGTGAATTTTTATTGTTTAATCACGCACAGGAGAAATCTCACCAGGCACTACCTTGGAGGTAAAGAATGGCTGCTAATGGGGAATGAGAGACAGGAGAAGTCGGCTTTTAGCTAACACTTACACTTCTACATCTACTAACGTTTCCTACTGGAACATGCCAATGGCTGCTAATGGGGAATGAGAAACAGAAGTCGGCTTTTAGTTAACGCGCACGCTGCCAATCTTTTATTGTTCAACAACGCACAGGAGAAATCTCCCACCAGCACCACCTTGGAGGTCAAGATCTGGTACTAACTTTAAGACTGGTTACGCACTACGACGGGGACGAACGGGTGCCACTTTAAGGAGCTTCGCCCCTAAAAAGATCTTAGATGGTCCTTTATTGCGTCATTAGCCGCTCCGTGCCCTGCCAGATCGTGCCTCGGGCGAAGTTCTTGATCGCCGACTTCGAGTCGCTTAGCACCGGTCCATCGAGGCCACGTGGGCCGCCCGAGGTGCCGCTGCGGGACCGACCATTGCTCTCAAGTGGTTCCCGGCCCACATGGGTCGGCAACTAGCACCCTACATCGAAAACCGCAACGAAGAGGCGGACGCCGCGGCCCGTGATCTCATTACGTGCCGGACCGCGGCAGTCCGTTCCTCCGAGACCAGCGGAGAAGACCAAAAAGAGGACTTCGAGCCCCTCACCGACTACCGTGGGATCCTGGCGGCTTACAGAGAAGTCAGGAGAGCCTTCCCGCACCCGCACCGAGAACTCTCGCGCGCGGAGGCAGTAAAGTTCCGACAGTTGCAGACCGAGTGCGTGCTGACACCGGCTCTGGCCCGGCACGTGTGCCCCGACGTGTTCGTGGACGCAAAGTGCAGTGTGTGCGAACGTGAACTAGCTACTCTCCGCCACATCATGTGGGGAGGGTGTAACAGTGCTATGCACAGTGGGAACGGGTAGTGCCAGGACTCCACGTATCCCGAAGAGGTGATAGCGTGGATACGCTCCGAAGACCTGAAGACGCAACGAAGGGCCATCCAGCGGCTTGAGGAGGCTTTGGCGAAGCAACGGAGAAAAGGAGCCGACGACCCGTCCAACGGGCGCGGAGGCACCCGAGTAACTGTCGCCTAGTTGGAGCACAACATCCTCGAGGTCTAGGCTCTGAGATTATCGGACTCTAATAGCCGTAATCTTAAGATAGGGAACATCCGCGCCCTGCGAGGCCGGGGACTTCCCACACGCCCGATGTGTAAATAAATGTTATTTCTCTCTCTTTATTGCATCATGCATGACTCTTCACTCATCCAGGCTACAACCACTAGATTATGAATGCGAAATCGTAAAGAATGTAGATGCCGCATGTTCACATTTATTTCCGTCCCCACTGTAAGCATTGAGCAGGTCATCTGTCAGACCGTGCTGCTGGTTCGATGCTTCCATTCGAGTGTGATAGTATTCGCGTTTTATATTCTATTTCAGGCTATGGTAACCACGCTATTTGCATGCCTCATAGGTCATGCTGTTGTGTTTCATTTCGCAAATAGAACGGAAAGAAATCACGATTGTTTTTTTTTATTTCCTTTTATTAATAATGAAAAAACTCACAGGGTCCAGAAGAGTGGAAAGTTGGGCTAGTTGGTAATGATCCATACTTATTGTAACTGCGCAAAAAACGGACGGAAACACGAAGGGCGAGAAAAGGACAAACAAGCGCCCTGGTAGCTTGTTTGTCCTTTTCTCGCCCTTCGTGTTTCCGTCCGTTTTTTGCGCAGTTACAATAAGTATGGATCACAGGTCCCTTGTGCTTTCACCTCAGACAACTGAAAGGAGAAAGCCATCTTGTTCTTTTTCTTCCCAGTGAATGTTTTGAACATCACCATCCTCCATCCGAGATATTTCAGCACCTAAAGTTGTTTTCTAATAGCCTCTATGATCGGAGGCTATACAAGCTTTCTACACATCAGCTGGTTATGCACTGCCTGAGTGATCGGCCTATTTTGACCAAGCGAAATGGAATATGACAACGTTACGTTATGTGACGTCACAATGATGTCACAAAATGGCATTTTCTATCATCACGTCATCGCGTAATGATGATTTCTTGCATCCCTCGTGTTGACGCCGCCGACGGTCAATTTTCGCGCTTGATGAGGCGTCTAAGGCTTTCGCCCTAATACACTGTTCAGTTGTTCCATGAAATTCCAGCTGCCGTTGGTGTCCTGGAGCGGTGACTTGCAGTAAATAGGCGGGATAATTTGTCTTCTAATACATGTTCAAACTACAATTGAATATGTGGCCGTCATTTACGACCCGAATATTTCATAGAGTACAAGAAGCGGCAGCTCGAGAAGAATGCAGTAGCGTTGGTCTTTGCAGACATCCCTTCACGTTTGCAGCATAAGGTAACAACTGGACCAAGCATGGCAAGCATCACTAAACGTGACCGCACTGCGTCCGAACAGTAAACGAATGCATGTACCAGTAGTAACGCTGCCTCCTGATTGCCGCCATGTGCAGAGCTGACATTAGGTCCCGAAGCTAAAGAATCGGATCCGATGAATACCACATCCACTACCGGCGAAACAACCGACAATCATCATGTACACTGTCACAATGAATGCGTGCACAAGGCTGAGGAGTCTGCCTCATGCGTCAAGAACGTCCAGGTCGATAGCCATTCGGCTTGTACTTTGCTGGCTACCGGAAAGGCCAAATGGAAGAGAAAAGAAACTGAACTGAGGAGCCAGATACTGAGGCTACAACAAACCGTCGACAAAAACAAAGACGAACTCAACAAGTGGTTGCATCCCCCCCATCACACTGGCTCAAATTGAGAGCCGGCACTACGATTTTAGACATGAACAACAGCGTTTGCTCAAACACATCGGCTAGTGCTTGAGGAAGCGCACGGCATATGCAACTGTTTGTTCTTGCTTTTTGTAGCACCACGATTTAACTACTTTAGGCTCTGAAATGGTGGACTCACTTGGCATAGTTCCTCATTTTCTGGCGCCGGCTGTTGGTTTCTCTCGGTGGTAAAAATGTAATTCTCAGAAGCTTTAGGAAGGGAACGGGTGATCCCGTATATCCCTGGAAACCGTCTAGTGACATTTCTAGCTGTTTAGCGTATGGACTCCAGGCTTGCCTATTGTATGCTACTCCAGCAGACGGTATCATAGATCTGAAAACTTTAAGCGTCCAATCTTTCAGTATATGCTCCTGGGAAATGCTACTTTCAAAAATCCACTTACAGACAGTCAAAAGCCAACTTTGTGTCAAGCGAACGTAACAGTGCCAATACAATCTTCCGCACGTCACTGGCATGCGCTCTCTGATATCGGCCTAGCAGACGACGCAGGAGCGCCTCTATCAAATAGCCGCGAACCACACACGCCTTTGAAATGGGCTGGTTGCCCAGATTGACAGAATATTCAAGATTCCCGTTTGCAAGTTTTCATTATACATTAAACAACGCGAATGTAGCCGAAAACTGCACCATATATAAGCTTCAAAATCTAACCACGGCATTATTTTCCGCGAGCGACGAGGCGACGGCTAGTCTACACTGGTGGCGGCGCCTGTCGGCTGAAAGCCGCACTGACGCCGTAGGCTTGTTCCCATTGCGCTCTTCTCCTTCGCCCAGGCACAGAAAGAGGAGGCGCTGGTTTTTACACGTGGCAGAATGAAGTAAACTCTAGTTTCATTTTTTAGTATCGTTTTGTTTAAAGTAAGGTAAACAAGCGTCGCGAATATCAAGAACGAAAATCACCCGAAGTATACCCGAAGCTTGACCTTCCCATTACCACCACGGTAGTTGATGCGCCGCTCAAGGAGCCCTCATACATACTATCGCACGATATCCCTCTTGGTATTATAGTACCAAACTCTATGCGAAGACCATTATCTGTTTCTTCTGTTTTCCCCGTAGCTGCTGTTCTGCGCATGTCACATATCATATGTCATGTGGTACATACATACCCATATGTGACGGCCAATAAATCAGACGGTAGTGGCGCTCGTCTTGTCTCACTTTCGTGGTGTCTAAATTTGCGTCTTTCGTTTACAGACACCTTGAATAGACACAGTGTGTAATGACACTATACTACGTTCTCTGTAGTGCAAATTGACGTATTATTGCATCAAGTAATAGGAAAGTTTGATAAGAAATAAGAATCATCAGTAATAAGAAAGCTGCCCAGGGTTATCAATATGAATTTGGGAATTTGGGTACCCTAATTTTTACCCGCTAATTACAAAGCCTTACATTACCCAAATCCATGCCTTGTCCTTTATAGAACAATTGTTGCTTAGTCAATACTTCACGCATGCAAAGTAATGGCTACATCGCATGCGGGAAAAGGCTATCTAATGGGTTTTATGATTTGAATTGCAGCTCTTGGACCACGTCTCATGCGTGCGAAAGCACTTTTTGGCGAAGTCATGCGATGCTGCAAACAGGAACTCGCTGCGTATGCAAAAACCATCCCCTCACAAATAGTACGCAAGGTGATTGATGCTTGAAGTACATTCCTAAAAATGTTTCACTAGCTTTTGGACAGTAACCCGCACTTGCTTGGTTACATCATGTAAGCGTTCCAAGCGAGCAAGTAAGGACAAGTAGATTCTGGGAGCTAAACACATTTACTGAGTGTCCTGAGGTTTGATGGCCCAGGCTCAGGTCTCCAAGCTCGGGACGTCCAGACTTTGCCGAGTCACCGCTATGAGGGCCTGCCCTGCGGCTCATATTTGATCGGCACCTTATATATAACGAGAAATGTGTGATTTTGAGAGCACGAAAATCTTGGAAGAAGGCTAACATTGTTTTAATCCGTATGAAAGGGGAAATCAAGGACCTGAAAAACTGCCGGCCGATCACTCTACTGTCTGTCGTCTGAAAGCTATTTACAAAGATAATAGCTGATAGAATTAAAGACCACCTTAGAATTCAATCAGCTAAAGGACGAAGCAGGATTTCGTACTTGCAACTCGATAATAGGTCATATTCAAACTATCCATAAAGACAGCGAGAAAATATCAATAACGAAGGGTGTAAGACAGGGAGACACGATCTCCCCAATGTTATTCACCGCGTGCTAACAGGATGTTTCAATGGCCCCAGATTCGGAAGAGTCAGGGATACAAGGTAATTGGGAGTACTGTAGGAGTGTGTGACTCGCTGATGACATTACATTGATGAGTAACTCAGGGGACGAATTGCAGCTCACAGTTACTGAATTGGACAAGAAGACCAGAACAGTACGTCTGAAAATTATTGTGCAGAAAACCAATGTGCAACAGTCTCGGAAGCGAACAGCCCTTTATTATAGGTAGCGAGGCACTGAGAGTGGTAAACGAATACGTCTAATAAAGAAAAGTAGTGACCACGGAGCCGAATCATGAGACAGAAGAAACTAGAAGAATAAGAATGGGGTGGGGCACAATCGATAGCCATTCTGAAATCATTAATGGTAGTTTACCGCTATCCCTCAAGAGGGACGTATATAGCAACTTCGTTTTACCGGTATTTACGTATGGAGCAGAAACCTGGAGGGTTACGAAGACGGCCCAACCTAAACTGACGACTCTGCAGCGAGCAATCGAAAGGAAAATGACAGGTGTATCCTTAAGGGACAAGAAGACAGCAAAGTGGGTCAGAGTAGAAACGTGTGTTAAGGACTTCTTAGTCGAAATCAAGAGGAAGAAATAGGCGTGGGCAGGGCATATAGTGCGTAGGCGAGATAACCGCTAGTCATTAAGAACAACAGACTGGATTCCAAACAAGGCTCAAAATCTCCCTTCATTGGAGGGCGGGGGCCCTCATAAAGTAGCACTATATATATATATATATATATATATATATATATATATATATATATATATATATATATATATATATATAGATATATTGCCTCAGATTGCCTCAGCGGCTCTGCAACGCGCAGATCGTGGTTTGTTGGAACGTGGTGCTAGCTGAAATACTGAAGAATAAACGCAGAATTTCCAGATATGTTGGTCAAGATCCACTTTCGCGGTTGTATTATCCAATTTCGGGCAAAACGTGATCTCAATAAACGCGTGAAAATGCATTATTTCCAACAAATATTGGCCGCGAATAAAAACAAAAAACGTATTAGGCTGAAAAGCGTACTATGCATAATCCCATCAACGAGATTCCACCGTATATATATATATATATATATATATATATATATATATATATATATATATATATATATATATATATATATATATATGATGTAGATTAAGCGTTAAGAGAGGCGTTTGCGAACATCACAGTCCAGTGAAGCCAACTGTCTCTGGAACTGAACACATGCTTATAAATGCTGTACAAGTACATATAATATTCCGAATGTTTTTCGGGCATTTATTCAGCGTGCCAACAATCCAATCAAGCATCCAATGAAATTATTTTGGGAACGATTTTTCAAAAATATCTCTGGATGTAAAGGCTTAAAGATATGTGAGCTCGTAACAAAAAGTAAGTAACATTACTTGACTCACTGGATTCAGAACCTATAGATTATTTTCGCCACCACCTGCCTGATAAAGTAGGCAAAATACATGCGTTTTTGCAACTACAGCAGACTTGTGATGCACAAATAAAAGAATGAAAATTGAGTGGCAAACTAAACAGACCAAGGTGAACCATTACTGATTCACGAGCAAGTAGCTTCAAACTACGGTGCCTTGTGAAACAGTGTGCTGTGCCAAAACGCTCTGTCGAACAGGGTGGTGACCCGTGGTTTCAGGAGGCGTTGCACGTGGTGTTCAGTGTCTCAGTGAATGGCATTCAGCAGTACGGCGATACATGTTTTCTTCTGTTTTGCTGACAACCCGTCAACCAAACATTCGCGATTAAATGATTACTCGGAAAATTGCACAGTATAATTTCCCCACACAAAGCACTACTGTCAAAAAATTCGAATCCAGCACTTGTCAAATGGGTGCTGCAGTGCCACCGTCGGACTGCCTGAGGGGGTCCGGGCCCCCCGGCACCCCCCCCCCCTGACTTTAAGCCCTGATTACATATGAAGGCCAATGCGCGACGGGGTACAAAAAGTTAGGAGGGCAGATAATATTCAAAAGTTTTGGGGTATGACGTGGCTGCCGCAAGCACAGGAGGATTCATTGGCAGAACATGGGAGACGCTTTTGCCCTGGAGTGTGCGCACTCAGGTTAATGATGATGATGGTGATGGTATGCACTCTAAAGTGCTTCCTTGATAAACAACACGGAAACTACTAGCAATACAAATGACAGCAGTGCTTTTCGGAGCCTAATTATGCGTCATATTTGACACCAATCCGTTATATTATCCAATCGCCAGTATTTCCAACAAAGCAGGCCCGTACCTCGAATCGTGAAACGCGATTTTTCAGTGACTCGTGAAGTTCTGAACGGTGTTTAAGCGTCAAAATCGGGTATTCCTCCACAGGTTCATCTCTAAGAAGTTGTTCCAGCATTGACACAAATACAATAATTGAGCACCTGTACATGTTTCACGAAGTCCATGTTATCCGGGTCTTTTGTCTTGACTTCTGTGCCGCTGTCGCGTATATGTAGAGCAAATAGTAAGTAACACAACGCAGCAGATTTAGGGCTTAGCTATGATAAATTTAACTTTAGAGAACCATGGTGCATCGTAAATAAAATTATGACATCAACAATTGTGGCGATGGTCGTCCAGCATCAATTGTGCTGGTGTTTGTCTAACTTGAGTTGCTACTGTAGTGGTGACTGTCCGCTCTTATAACGTTTTATCGACATTCCGCACGTACCACAATGACCAAACTATAGCGGCGCTCCACAGCGCAGGAATATATAAGCGAGCACTCCTTATGATATGCACGTCAGCGCACAGTAGCGTGTATTTCTCATTGGTGAAATTCACGTCCGTGCGGTATCGTGGCGGTGGCGTCACGTCGGACCCAAAGATGTCCTTTAGGCGTCACAGTGCAGTCGACGTTCATGGGAAGGTTCTGTATGGAGGCGACCTCTGAATTCTCAAGTATGTCCATCCGCCTCGTAATGCTTGCGTCAAAGCCAAACGGCGAGGTATAAGCACCTCACTGGCTCCTTCGCAAGAAATTGATTCCCATACAGCGCTGAGATCTGCCGGAATATTCCTCCACCTTTTTATGTATGTATGTATGTATGTATGTATGTATGTATGTATGTATGTATGTATGTATGTATGTATGTATGTATGTATGTATGTATGTATGTGCGTGTGTTTGTGTGTATCGACGCCTTGGAACGATGCAGTCGGTTGTGCTCTGCGGCTCTTTTCCGAAACACCGCTCGTACTGGGAGTCCGTGCTCCAACTGGCTGTCGCCATTGCACTGCTCTGAGTACCGTCGAATAAACACCTTCACAAATCGGTTGAGAGTGATGTGCCCTCAAAAACAACTTCAGTCCCCCTTCGTCGCCCCGGGACCTTCCATTCCACACACTGCCACCTGCTATGCCTCAAGACGCCGGCCAATCTGTGGAGATCTTTATTGGAAGGCACTGGGGTGTACGCCTTGGCAAAATTATACGGCGGTGCACGGACTCCCAGCACGAACGGCGTTTCGGAAAAGAGCCGATCGGGCCGACCCACTACAAGGCGCTGGAGAGGACGAACCACTACAGCGTTCCGAGGCTTCGCTACTTTATTGCTACTTTATAACCAGGAGCGCTCCACTACGGCGTGTATAATAAACTGAGTAGCTTTGGCGCAGTAAACCCCATTAATTAACTTACCAGAGTGTATTGCAGGGTAAAGTGCGTTAAAAGCTGGGCTGCTTTTATCAGGAAAGAGATTAACGAAGCACAATGGCACTCTTTTAGTGAGACTTGCGTTTCAGAAGTTTCTGAAGAGAGAAGAATGATCTGCAAAGAGAATTCACGTGTCTATTTGTGTATGTATATATATATATATATATATATATATATATATATATATATATATATATATATATATATTGGCTCCACACAACAACGTTTGAAGGGAGTTCCCGACCATAGAGATTGCTAGAACAAAACTTACTATTTACGCATCACTGAGACACCTGTAAAATGGCATTCTTCATGGAGTTTTTCCCAGCTCTACCCAGATATATCTAGTGTATTTGTTTCCTCTATTCACTATGTCGACTTCTTGTTATGGAATATTCTTACGCTGTTTGTGCTGTGAAAATTTCTCATTTTTATTTACATGGTATTCAAGTTCTTTCAAAACCGCGCGAGGTGTGTGCACGACCGATATATATATATATATATATATATATATATATATATATATATATATATATATATATATGCTAATCTTGACCTCATATTTTAGGTGTTGCTCGTTACATGTTCGATCTACAACTGCTGCAAGGTTCTCGCTGATGAACACCCTAAGGAACCGGTAAGTGCCTCCCTATGTCCATAGATTCATGACACACTCGGGAGCAGTGTACGAGCCAGCTATCACCATGAAATCTCATTTCGGCTGTCTTGTTTTCCACTTCGAAATAACCCGAAAGTAAACATAATGGTAAATTGCAACGTACTTTCTCGTACCTGCTAAAACGAGCTCATTCGGACGTTTCGCAGCAAACTTGATAAGATCCTAACGTTTCTGTGATCGCAATAAATTATTCATATTTAGCTAAGAGCGATAACTTTAGTGTTGTTGGTGGCAAGCGCAAGTACCAGGCTTATCGTGGAAACGTTAGGTATGTTTAAAAAATCAGCTGACGAAAACGAAGTGCATAAAAAGTGTTCATGTCCTCTGACATGATCAAAATATTAAATACGTGAACTCCGAGTGATACCTTACACCGATAGTGCTCATCACGTGTTCATTTAGGATACCATGGATTTACGTGCTAACTTCTAAGACAATCTGTATAATGAGAAGCGAGTGACGATAGACTCGTGCGAACAGGCACGCTGCAATATAAACGTGTTTCTGTTTCGGTATATTTATGTTTCGGTTTCCATGATATTAATTATTTCAACGCCCACACAGACACACGCGGGACTTGCCTGAACAGCCTGATTTAGAGCTTTCATTTTTTCACTAGAGGTACTAACAGTTTTTTTTTTAAACAATGAACATTTGCTTCCACCACAAGTCTTTTTTTATCCCCACAGCTGACATGAGTCGATGTCATGCGCAGAAGTGTAGCATTCTGGATGGGATGGGCTCTCCCAGCGATAGCGAAACAACGCTTGTTGTTACAGCAGCGGATTCCAATTGCTTCCTTCCGCTTTCATATATTGGCGTGTCTTTCTACACAGCACAATAATATAAAGCTTACTCGTAGGATAAGAGTTAGTCGGGCGATATGATATGCGCACAGAACCTTATTCTTGTTAATAAACAAGAATCAATTGTCGGATTTCGCTACTCGGGATTCATACTTCCGTTCGGACAACGGGACTCACTCTTTGACTACTGTAAAAAAAAGGTCTTAATTTTGAGATAAAGCAGTGTTTTGTGCTTACATTCAGTTATCTTGGTAGACTGCGCTCTTTTGTTGCTTGACGTGACAAAGAGGAGATGTCGTTCAATGACCAAATCTTTTTGGTAAGCGCCATGTGGAGGTTGTTATCAGAAAGCGTCTTTTACTCCTTTATTCCCCTCCTCATGTGTAGGGTAGCGAACTGGACGTAGTGTGGTTAACCTCCCTACGTTTCCTATATTCCTTTTCTGTCTCCATTGGAATATAATATAATCGAATAGTTTCATGTTATTGCCACCCAGGTTACAGCAATATTTGTACAATTCAGCTATTTGTCCCTCATATCTCACCGGGATAAAATGGTGATTTTCTGGCGGCCGGCACCGAAATGGGATTCAATGTTGTCTACGTACAATTGGCACCTTAATCGGTGTTCTCGCTCTTGCTCAGCGTTTCATGTTGCTTATTATCGCTGTATTGTACCGCGTTTACTCGCACAGCATCTATCTCGATGGCAAATTTCACTCCTTGAGGCGTGCGTTTTCTGATTTTCCGTAGCATTTCGAGCCCGCTCTCAGAACTGTACGTTGTTGGTGTCATGTGTATATGAATATATACTACGAATGTATCAAATATTCGCACTTCTTCTTTTGGTTCAGGTCTATCATTGCTTCATGTCAGCTGCGCAAAATACGGTGCGTACAATTGATACTTTTCATCCCTCCAAGGTTTTCGTTTTTTCCGCTTAGTGTGCGCAAAATTACTCGTGCTACAATAAAAAATGTCATTGAACTGCAGCCTCCTCTTTCCGCATATTATACCATTGCTAATCGAGTAATCACTAAAACCGATACGTTATTCCTGTTTTACTTTTCTACCAGCGTTTAGTAATATTTTTTGAACGCAATAAAAAAGCTCACGTGGTGCCTTGCGCATTCGCCTAAGATGACTCGAAGACGAAATGTATCTTCTTTTTCTGGTCAGTCGGTGTGTTGAGGAGCGCTTGAATTTAGATTCCTGAATCACAGCACTACAATTGTATAGTTTGTTAAACTACTTTAAAAGCGGAGCCAGCAATGGAACCACAGAACCTAAGCTGACATGACGCCTGTACCGTAGGAGTACATATGTAGTGTTATTGCTTTATTATAAAATTTGACACCAATCACCAGAACCAATATCGACGTTGCACAGCCATTATGCCTACTTTGGTTTTTTTTTTTTTCAAAGCAGTTTCTAGACCTGGTGTGGCTCTGTGGTAGTATAGCTGACTGCCACCAGGAATGCTTGGGTTTAATTCCTCCTGGGATCCAAATTTTTATTATTTGCATTCGTCGGCTCAATGCCGCCGATGTCGGTTTTTCTTAACACTCTCGCATTTAAATTACCAATGTCTATTCTCCTAATTTCTAGGTAGATATTGTCACGGGGTCGTGACGTCTACGAAGGCGACAGTCGGCGTGTCGAAAATAAACCGCTTTATTTGGCGAAACTTGTGGCCGGGAAACGGAAAGTCGGACTACAGCGATACACACTACACTGATAGCGCCGACCAGAGCGTCGGCTGTCGATAAACTGACAAGCGGTGAAGCGCGTTGACATTTATACATGCGCCGTCGACTATTCCAGCGTTATCGCTGGTTGTCCCGTTTGCTCTAGAATAAGCTGGAGTGTTCGCGTCATGCGCGCAATATTAACAAAACAATCTACAATATTCGCGAAGCTTCTCGAACAATGAAGCGTGGTTTGCGCTGAGCGTTGCTGACAGTCTTTGTGGGCGAAAACCGAATAGAGCAAAAGTGATGATAAGGAACGCACGTGGCAATGCCCCCTTCTGAAAAAGCATCGTCGCGATGTTTAAAACAGAACAGGGGGCAGTGGCCAATGCATGGAAAGTAAATAACAACAAAAAAGCAATAAAGTGCAATAAACAATCAGCACATGCAAGAAAGTACAACAATAAAGCAAAAGTACAGTCCTCAAATTCACTAACTCGCGTATTGTGTCTTGAGGCGCACGACATAGACGACTTCAGGTCGTGCGCGGCACCGCTGAGACCTCGTAATGCCGTCAGGGACAACCTCTTAGTCGAGTGCGCCGAGGCGTCGAAGTACCCTGTACGGTCCGAAGTATCGCCTAAGAAGGTTCTCACTAAGTCCCCGTAGGCGCATTGACGTCCCTACACATACACGGTCACAGGGTTGGTATTCCATGTGGCGTCGTCGAAGGTTGTAGCGGCGGCTGTCATTCGTCTGCTCGTTCTTGATCCGTAGGCGGGCGAGGTGTCCAGCTTCTTCGGCGCGCTGTAGATGGCGGTCACGTCAATGCTTTCCTCGTCGGTAACATGGCGTCGAGCGTCGTTGCCGGGCTCCGTCCGTAGACCAACTTGTATGGCATCATCTGCGCCGTTTCTTTACGGCCTTGTTGTACGCGAAGGTCACGTACGGAAGGATGACGTCCCATGTCTTGTGTTCGACGTCGACGTACATGGCCAACATGTCGGCGACGGTCTTATTTAGACGTTCGGTCAGGCCGTTGGTCTGTGGCTGGTACGCGGTGGTCCAGCGGTGGCTTGTGTTGCTGTATTCCAAGATCGCCTGAATCAGGCCAGCCATAAACGCCGCACCTCTGTCGGTGATGAGAACCTCTGGGGCGCCGTGTCGAAAGACGATGCTTTCAACGAAGGACTTGGCTACCTCAGCGGCACTGCCTTTGGGCAGGGTTTTGTTGCGGCGCAGCGGGTGAGGCACACGGTAGCCACGACGATCCATATATTTCTGCAAGTCGACGTTGGGTACGGCCCCTGGAAGTCCATCCCCATCTGCTGGAATGGTCGCCGAGGAGGCTTGTTCGGCTGAAGGAAGCCTGCTGGTCTTGTGGACGATTTCTTTCGTCGCTGACAGTCTCGGCACGTCCTTACGTAGCGAGTGACGTCGGCGGCAAGGCGCGGCCAGTAATACTTTTCCTGTAGTCGTGCGAGCGTGTGGGTAAGTCCGAGTTGCCCAACCGTCGGGTCGTCGTGCACGGCATGCAGAATTGCTTGTCGCAGTCCTGAAGGTACAACGATAAGGTAGCTGGCTCGGGCCGGCGAGAAGTTGTTCTTTAGGAGGACGTTGTTTTTCACGGAAAATTATGTCAATCCTCGCTTCAATACTATTCGGACAACGGTGGTCCTGCCCTCGACGTATTCCACAAGGCCCCCGAGTTCTGGGTCCACTCGCTGTCGTTCGATGAGGACGCCGGAGCCTATGGCTCCCAAGAACCTGTCGCCATCTGGTCGTTGGGCGGTGGTGGGTCGACGGCGGCACGAGACAAGCAGTCGGCGTCGGAGTGCTTCCTTCCGGACTTGTACACGACGGTAATGTCGAATTGTTGAAGTCTTAGGCTCCACTGTGCGAGACAACCTGAAGGGCCCTTCGAGTTAGCTAGCCAACACAAGGCGTGATGGTAGCTCACAACATTGAAGGGCCTCCCGTAGAGGTAGGGGCGAAACTTCGACGTAGCCCAGATGATGGCAAGGCACTCCTTTTGTGTTGTGGAATAGTTGGCCTGTGCCTTAGACAGCGACCGGCTAGCATAAATGATAACCCTTTCCAGTCCGTCCGTCCGCTTCACAAGGGCTGCGCCGAGTCCTACGCTGCTTCCGTCGGTGCGAATCTCCGTATCGGCGTATTCGTCAAAATGCGCAAGTATCGAAGGCGTCTGCAGGTGTCGTTTTAGTTCATCATGCTTCGACTTGCGCTCTTTGCTACCTGAATTCGATGTCGGTCTTCGTGAGCTGCGTTAGTGGCTGGGCGATCCGTGAAAAGTCTTTGACAAAGCGTCTGTAATAGGTGCACAAGCCGAAAAATCGGCGCACGGCCTTTTCGTTGGTGGGTGGCGGGGAAGCGGCCATGGCGGCTGTTTTCTGCGGGTCTGGACGCACTCTAGTTTTGGTGATCACGTGACCCAAAAATAAGGGCTCCTCGTACGTGAAGCGGCACTTTTCTGGCTTCAGGGTGAGCCCAGAGTTCTTGATTGCCTGAAGTACGGATTCAAGGCGCTGGAGGTGTTTGTCGACGTTCGAGGAAACCACAACGGCGTCGTCCATGTAAACAAGGCAAGTTTGCCACTTCAAGCCAGCTAATACTGTCTACATGACTCGTCGGAAAGTGGCAGGCGCCGAGCAAAGACCGAAGGGCGTGACCTTGAACTCGTACAGGTGCCTATATTCGTGGCTGTAGTTTGTCTGCACTACATTTGCTTTACCGTCACGCAGCTCGGCTATACCTCTTGAGACGCAAATTTGACGGTTCAGGAGTAGGTGCTGATTGACAGTAAGAGACAGTCTTCGGCGGGTTGCGCACAAGTCCGGCAAAAAGTTCTTCCTTCACTCCCCGCATCAGGTAACGAACCTTTTTTCTTCGGACATGGCTGGGTCAGCATGGCGAAATAAGCGACTCATTTCTTCGGTGTACAGCCCGATGTTGTCGTTGGGGAGCTGCACACGGGTATCTGGAAGGGTTTCAGCCCTTTCTTTCCGGATCACGCTCATGAAGGTGTTCAGACATCAGGTGCGGAATAGGTCCCATGATGCTGGTGTGGACTCTCGATTCTCGAAACAGCTGCTTGCGCCATCTTCAAGGGCGAAGTTGACATGGCGTAGCTCCTCGTCGCAGTCCCAGTTGTTGAACGTGGAAACTGGGTCGTATTCCTCCAGCCACCTTTCTGAATCCTCGCATGGCGATCCACGGAATGTCGGCGGCTCCCTCGGTTGATGCATGACGGCCGTTGTATACGCCACAGCGGATGTCATTGTCGCTGTTGTCTTCTTCGCTGTGATCGTGGTCTTGTCGGGTAGAAGTTTGTATTCTGGGTCAAGACTTTGCTGCCTGCGGCTGGCTCGCTGGTCAGGATTGGTGTCGATGTTCCCTTGACGGTGTGGGCTTGGCTTACGGCAGGAGGGGGGCGTTCGGTACATGGGCCGGGAAGCACCTAATCCAGATGACACAGGGTCGTGATGTCGACGAAGGCGGCAGTCAGCGTGTTGAAGATGGAACTCTTTTTTTTTGGCCGAACTTGTGGACGGCAAACGGAAAGTCAGACTACAGGAATACACATTGTACACTGACATCGGCGAACCGAGCATCGGCCGTCGATAAACTGACAGGGGGTGAAGCGCGTCGGCATTTATACATGTGCCGTCGAATATTCCAAAGTTATCGCTGGTTCCCACGCAAGCTCTATAATAAGCTCGAGTGTCCGCATCTTGCGCGCAATCTGAACAAGGCAATCTATAATAATCGTGAAGCTTCACTATTGGAAAACCCAGTGTCACTCTCCCAGCGTCATGCATGATTATTGGACCAGTATGGCGCTGGGTACTGGGACGCTGCATACTGGGACACCCATTACGGGCCTAAATCGGGCTTTTGAATTATTTTTAAAAACTCTGGTCATGCCCAGATAGTAACTAGGGCTGAAACACGAGCGCTGCGACAAAAAAAACACCTAAAAAAAAGACGAGCGAGCGGAAGTCGAACCCACCACCTCGACACGGTAACGCTACGCCACAGCTGAATGACGTCAGGCAACCTCGAACTTCTTCATATTGTAACTACTTCCGGTAGCCAGTATATTCATTTCCTGGTTTAGAAACGCAGATTTCAGTGTCTTCGTGCTCGTGAGAACATAACAGAAGATGGACAATTTCTTTGTTATGTGCTGCCTAGCATAGGAACGTCTATCTGGCACGTTTTGCCGCAAGAAATGCTAGCGTAACCGAAGATGTGTTGAGGCGATCGCACTGAATCGCTAAGCAGTTAGTCATACCTACGTAGAAAACAATGTTTATCTGAACTGCACACTGAACACTTTTAGTTTTCATCACCCGTTTGAACATATTTTCTGTCCTCTTTGTTTACTTTCCGCGTAATATACAGCCGCAGTAGTTCACCCTAGCCGAACCAACCGTTAGGCTTAGAGCTGTACTCCGTGCGCCACGATAGCTGTGAAGAACGTGCATAGTCAATTACGAAGAATTTAATAACCCTTCAAATGTAGTTTCGATCATACCTGACAGAAGCCAGGCCATATTTGCACCTTCGGTTACACAAATCAGAAGCTAAAACGCCGAGATTGAGCGTTACATTGGTTCACTATTGCCGGTGACGTGCGGCGGTGGTGCGGCTTTCAGCGGTTCGAGCCCACATGGAAAGACTGACTGGTAAAGTAGGTTGATGTTATTATCAGACTCATCAGATAATACTCATGTCATATTGTGTTGGGAATGATTAGTTCTTTCGATGCAGTTATATGAACTACATTCACGACACTCGATCACACACTTCAGCGAAAGTGCGCGCGCTCGACAGATTGCTTAAGCGTATACGTACGTCTGTCGCTTAACTAAAGCTGAAGCTAGATATGCGGAAGACGCAGAATAAAATAATAGTTTGAAAATATTCGATAAGTTTTTCTTTCGGCTTCTCGCGACTCAATACCAAATTTTATGCGAATTCCACGCAGCGCAACCAGTGTTTTTAAATGTGTTGCCAGTGTTTCCAGGGCGCGGGCAGACACTGTACAACGTGCACATGTGCATCCCAGTGCGCTGTAAGACACTGGGCACCTGGGTACAGTATTCCCAGCGGCTTTCAGCGCACTGCGCGGCACTGGCCACGTTGTACAGTCTGTCCCGGTGCCTCCCAGCGCGCTGTAGTACACTGGGACACGCTGTACAGCGTTTCCAGTGCCACCCAGTGCGCTTAATGGCACTGGGGGACACTGGAAACACTGTTTTTTTCCAATAGAGTTCTGTAACAATGAGGCGCAGTTTACGCTGAGCGTTGCTGACAGTCTTTGTGGTAGAAAACCGAATACAGCAAAAGTGATAAGAAACGCACGTGGCAATATAAACTGTCAATCTGTAAACGGCCCGCGGTAAACCGGTATCTGCCGCACGTGTCTAGATGAAAAGGTTTAACGACGTACGCAACAGGGTTTTCGCCTTATTCATGTCATGACCCGACAGTCATATTCGTGAAATCCTCTCACCCTCCCCTGCCAATTTTGCTCTACACCAAGTTAAGGTGGCGATCACGAGAGCACTCAGACGTAGACGGCTCGATAGATAGATAGATAGATAGATAGATAGATAGATAGATAGATAGATAGATAGATAGATAGATAGATAGATAGATAGATAGATAGATAGATAGATAGATAGATAGATAGATAGATAGATAGAAACGCTCGAAGTGCCCAAGGTTCGGTAAGAAATGTTTCACTTTTAAAATATACATCCACCAGAAAATCCACACACATATCCACCAGGAAAGGGTTCAAGACTACAGCTCTTGCGCACTCGTTTCCGGCTTTCGGGTTATAGTTCGCAAGCGGAAAACAATATGCGCAGCATGGCGCAGATAAATTGGGTGTATGACACCTGTTGCAATGCGTAGGTCCCAAACCTGAGAGCGCCGGTAAAGTTCGAGTGAACTCTAACGCGAATTTTTGAACCTTTCCTCTCCGGCGAAGGCAAACTCCCTGCACTACCAGCCACTCAGTACATCCAAAGCGCCGGTGGCAAACCTCTGCGCGCTGGGGCAGTTTTGGCACACCCGGTGGAACTGCTTTTTCTCCCGCTGCTGTAAAAGGAACCGTTGAAGCAGAGGCTCGGCGCCGCTGTTGCCCAATTCCTGTTGCGCTTTGATTTCAGTCAGAGAGTAGGGCAATACTCTGTGATTTTATAGCACAGCTGGAAGTGGCACAGCTCCTGGATTTTACGACGACCATCCACATCTGACTACGAATCAAAAAACGCCCACGGGACCTGCTACGAGCGTGCGAACGTCACTGCATGACGTCACATGACGATGTCAATTGGCATCGTAGGTCGGTGAAATGAGGCAGGTCCCGAAGGCACTACAGCACCAAGTGAGGCGGCGAAAGCTTCGTTGGATGGGTGCGCCTGTCGTACGTGTTTCAGAAGATCAGGCGATTCTTGGAAACATTTCAGCGCGCGCACAAAAGACGGAAACGAAAGGCGAGAAGACAAACGGGCGCGAACTCACAACTAAGTTTATTGAAGGAAGTACACGAAATATATAACCCAGGGTAGCTCAAGAGCGCATGTGCGTAAAAAGAATCAAACAAACAAACAAGCAAAACATAAGGAAACATAAGAAAAAATACATCATGACAGTAATATTGCAGAAGTAACTACATCGTGCAGCAGATTTTAAATGTCAAGTGCTACTCAAAAAGGTGAACTCCTTGTCAGTTAGTACAATCGATGGGTTGCTTACGCATTTATCAGCACACCTTCTAATGTGGAAAGCTTCAACTATTTCCCGAGTTATCTTGTCTTTATGATAAAACAAAATGTTAGTATCACACCACACAGGATGACATTGGCAGTTCCTGCAATGCTCGGCTAGGTGGGAGTTATTACTATTATTCAATGACTTCATATGTTCATTAAGGCGAGTGTTGACGCATCGGCCAGTCTGACCTATATACACCCGACCGCAGGTTAAGGGCAACAAATAAACTGCCCCTATCCTGCACCTCACGAACTTTCCGCTTTCTTTTGAAAGGCAAACACATTTATTCTTCTTGATTTTTTTTGTCGAATTTTTGGTCCACCGCACGGCAGATACGTTGAATCTTATTGGGTGCACTGAAAACAACCTCTACACCGAACCGATTGGCTATGTGCTTTAGCTGATGGGAAAAACGATGAATGTAAGGTAAAACAACGAAGCGTTTGCGTTGAGTGTCTTTCTTTGTAGAACTATGCTCTGATCTGTGCACCCAATAAGATACCTAAGCCGTAGGATAGAGGTCCGAACTGCTCATAGGCGCGTACTATGGCAGCGTGCTGTGCGATTTGTCTACACGTTACAGCAGCCCAGTTGGTCAAAATTATCTGCAGCCCTCCATTACAGTGCATTTTATTGCCTGAATTGCTTAGAAGGCAAGTCGCGACACTTAATACAGCCTTTGCTTTATGCTTTATCGGCTGTAACATTCGAATGTTACTCAGGCTATAGAATGCAGTGTATTGGAGGGCTGTGGATACGTTTGACCACGACATTGACCACGAGATTATTGGACACATGTCATACGTGCCATATGCGATTTTTCGTGAGAGACTGTACCATACTTTTCTACTTTTGTATTTTTGGCAAGCTGCCCTTAGCAACGCATTTGGCTATTTTTCTTCCGCCATGGGTAGGGTAGCATAACGGCTTAGTTCATGTCCACTACGGCTTAGGTCCATCCTACGGCTTAGGTATTCCTAATGACAATTTTGCTAAAGATGAGAGACGAGCGTTCTGTATGCCTTCATATTCGAGAATGACAACAACAAGCACAATGTCGACAAGCTGACTGAAAATCTTGGGAACGCTCTACACACCAGCTGCCGATTTATTTGCACATAGTTTCGTTTTGTATCAAGAGAACTGCGCGAGAGCAAGCCTTTTGAACGTCTGTCCGACGGACCTAACAACCCTTGCTGCGCAGTGCGAATACAAGGAGCAAAAAGACAAAGGGCGCACCATCCAATACTCTGATAAAGGAAACAGAAGTGGCAGTGAATATTAATGTTTAGAAATCCGCCTTTTAGTGAAACAATAGGAATTGGATGCTCTAGAACCCTTAAGCTGTCCTTGAGGATGCTTAAGGACAGCTTTAACCAGACTGGGCGTAAGGCAAATGAGAGGATGGCAGGCCCTTACAAACATAGAAAGCATGGGAAAGCGTGAATTGCGGTCTTAACGAACATGGCAAAGCGAAGTGGACATGAACTAAGCCGTTATGCTACCCTACCCATGGCGGAAGAAAAATAGCCAAATGCGTTGCTAAGGGCAGCTTGCCAAAAATACAAAAGTAGAAAAGTATGGTACAGTCTCTCACGAAAAATCGCATATGGCACGTATGACATGTGTCCAATAATCTCGTGGTCAATGTCGTGGTCAAACGTATCCACAGCCCTCCAATACACTGCATTCTATAGCCTGAGTAACATTCGAATGTTACAGCCGATAAAGCATAAAGCAAAGGCTGTATTAAGTGTCGCGACTTGCCTTCTAAGCAATTCAGGCAATAAAATGCACTGTAATGGAGGGCTGCAGATAATTTTGACCAACTGGGCTGCTGTAACGTGTAGACAAATCGCACAGCACGCTGCCATAGTACGCGCCTATGAGCAGTTCGGGCCTCTATCGTTTCGCCTCCATCGAAATCGGACCGCAGCTGCCGGTATCTAACCAACTTCGATTGGTTAAGCAGGTGAGCACAGTAATAAAGCGCATTTCCCCCCTACAGAATACAACCAGATACTTTAGCCGATCCAACAAGAGATACTGTTGTGGAATGGAGGTTATTTCTAGATGTACATGCAAAACATTGCAGTGATAAGTACTGTTATGATCGGCCTTTACGGCTTGGCGCCGCTGGATCGTGGAAATTATTTGACGGCATCTGCTCTGCTTTCTGCATCGTCAACATTCCCCGAAACGCATGAGGTGCCGCAACAACACCGCAATTGTGTCTGAACCCTTCAAGGCTGCCAGTTTCCTCGTCAAAGCCTTTGACACACTCGGCTGAGTTTCACGGTTTTATGGCCTGGAGATGAACTATTTGCAGTTGAGGCAGCTCGGAGGAGGCAATCACTTGTCCATTGCTTTGTTCAGTATTCTGCGAGATCACCGGGCAATTAGCCGAGCTCCAGAGATTCCTCATCGGGCACTTTTCCCACACTAGGCGGTGCCTTTGTGGCTTTGTGACCCGACCGGGAGCTGGCCGTCAGCTGCGCTGGCGACTCTTTCCAGGTAAAGACTGCACCTGACAACACACCTGACATCATCGCCAGTTGGAAAGGAAAGAGCGCTTTGCTTAGATTAGTAAAATAACGGGCCAAGACGAGGCTGTACAGAAGCATCGCTAATAATAAATGTAGTCGTTTCATAGTCGATATATGCAAGCAGCATACCCGTTAAAATCGCTGCTCCTACCAGGATTAAGGAGCGCGCTGCTCTTATGTGCAAGAGGCGCATTATCTGTCCCAATACACTGGGAGATTTGTCTAGTTTAAGTAATCAGTGATAGAGGGATTCCAAGAGATGGCAAACGCGTGAGGGGGAGACAAAAAATTAGGTGGGTAGATGAGATTAAGAAGTTTGCAGGTATAACGTGGCAGCAGAAAGCACAGGACCGAGTTGATTCGCGGAACATGGGAGAGGCCTTTGCCCTGCAGTGGGCGTAGACAGGCTGATGATGATGATGATGATAGAGGGATACGTTAATTGTATCTGTAGATGCAAATTACGCCCTCAATAGTGCATGATGAACGTATCCAGGGAGTTGAATTTGTTTTATAACAAACCGACAATTTACTTCTCGAATATGCCTAATACAAATGCTGTTTCGCAACAAGGCAACCGCATTCAGGAAGTACCGCAGCCTAAACTGTACACAATTTAAACTGATGTATTTTACAGCGAAAGCTGTTATGAGATCGTTTCACCGGCCGTTTTTGGCGCCGTAGTTGTCCACCGCCGCCGCCGCCGCCGGTGTCCGTAACCAGTATCGCTCGAAATAAGAAAAAAACTAAATAAGAAAAAAATTCCAGAATGGAACGAGGTTTGAACCTGGGCCCTCTGCGTGGGAGCCCAGTATTCAACCTCTGAGCCATGCCGGTGCTTGAAACTGCTTCGCAAAGAGGTCCTATACAGGCTTCATGTCGGGAAGGAACCACATTAGCATATGCAATATAGCGTGGTAGAAGAGTAAAATAAGCACCAAGCGTCGCACAACGCGAATGCTGTAATCAGGCGTCACACAATGCTAATTGCGCAACGAGTAGGTTGTTGAATGCTTCCAATCCATTACAAAGGGCTCTGCCATATTTCTTCGTCGTCATCAGGCACAGCATCAACAAAGTGCGCATAATGCCTTACATGCGATTATCAAGTACCACGGCTCTCCGTAGAATGACGAAAATTGGCAGAGTGCCTGCTGCCCTACTTCTCAAAAATTACAACAATTTATAGCGCAGTGGGTTCCTCGCAAGTGCACTTGTATTGGTTGCCAAGGAAGCCCATAAGCGCATGATCCATTTCTTCGGGGTCTCAGTAAAATTACAATGATTTAGAGCGTAGTGGGTTCCTCGCAAGTGCACTTGTATTGGTTGCCAAGGAAGCCCATAAGCGCATGATCCATTTCCTCGGGGTCTCAGTAAAGTTCTCCGCCCCCCCCCGTCTCTTCCACGTCAACGTATGTTATACAGCATGACGGGAGAGGGAAATAGCGACCGGGCGTCACCCAATGCAAATTACACAACTGGTGGGCCGTTTAAAGCTTCCAACCCATTACAAAGGGCAGAGCCATAATTATTCATCGTCATCAGTCGTCGCGTCAACAAAGTGCACATAATGCCTACAGACGTGTAGCTGGTGCTTCACTTCTCCGCAGAATGACAAATAATGGCTTAGTAGGTGCTTCCCAACTTCACAAAATTTGTGATTTATGCCGTAGTGGGTACCTTTCTAGTGTACTTCTATTGTAGCCCCAAATGATCTTACAACGGGCTCTAGAAACGCCGCTCTTCCTGCTTTCGCTGTGACTGTGCTGCGGTTTCAGCGCAGGCCTGGCGTTTCTTAAAAAGGCTGCTATGCATGCTTGATATTGCTTGAATGCAGTCTGATAGGATTTTTATGCTTTCATTAAGTATCGTCAGAGCGTAAATGTGCTACGGTTTATCTGAGAAAACGTATGTGTCAACACAGGATGCGCTCTTTTAGTCATTGTTATCAGTGTTGTTTACTTACTCCGCGAATACAATGGGCAAGCACTTATGTATAATAATTCGTGAGCGATTAGAATTATTTACTCTCCAAGGAGCTGCTCATAGGAATTTATGGAAATAGAGATACCAAACCTTGAAAGCATGCACATAGCGCCGCTTTCACTGATAGGATATCCACTCCTTCTATTATAATTTCTTAACGAAGAATATGTCTAGGAGGAAAAACCACTTTATATTACAGTGACCTAAGCTAGTCAATAAATACTGTACCGCAAGGATCTAGCGTTGCCTCAGAACAACGTTAATACAGGAGCTTCTCTCACAACCTCCTGTGTTACCGTCTTAAGCTACACGGAGGGTTGCGTTTTGAACGCTGAAATATGCGTGCAAAAGTGACATATCGTTAAGTGAAGGGCAAAGAAGACGTGGCGTAAGATTTAATGCGTGGTATATACTGTGGAACAAACAGCAATATTTTATAACATTCAGCAAATAAACGGGCGTAAGGTGAAGAAACATGTTCACTTGTGCGCTTCCATCATACAGGCTCACTGTAACAGGTAAGCACAAGAAATAAACCGACCGCAAGAATGCATGAAGGTAATACGAAGATAGCAGGGCCACTTGGTTTTCATGGAATTGCGAGGACGTTCATCAAAACAAAAACGTGACTTCGACATCAATCTGACGCAGCATTTCTTGTAGATGCGCACGCATAACAGATGATGACCGAATGATAACAAGCTGCTTTCGGGGAATGCTGTGGCAAAGCTCTGATTTATCCGTGACGCTTGGGCTTTTCTTCTGGCGAGGTTATAATTTAGACGCTGGCTTCTTGCACTCGAAGTCTCTGCATTCTAGATCAGTCCTGAAAAGATATAGTCCGGCAATTTCGCTTATTTTGTTGCATTTGGTGGGGGTTTGTAGTGAAGGCTCTGTTATCGGTAATACAGTGGTAGAACTTCATGTTGTCGTATAGCAATATGAATATTGTGTAAACAATTTTTTTTCCAGCCATTACATTTCGTGTAATGCATGAACAGCAGGAAATAGCTGCAGCCAGTTACGTGTTTTTTGGAAAACAACGGTGTTTTCATTGCCGCTAGAAGCTGGCAAATATTTTATTTCCAACGACACTCGTCAATGACGCAGTTTTTACACGACCATCGTAACTAAAAATATTTATCCGTTGCATATGCAACTATAGCACCAAACAATAAATGGAATATCATTCCGTGTGAGTGCGACTTTAAGTAATATGTCCTAATGCATTAGTGGTATTGCGATGTGCTATATTTCGCACAAATTCAGGAATGTCATATTAGAAATATGTAAATTCCAATTTCTCATTGTTTTATGCAATCGTGTAAGATCGTCGGATCCGTGAAGCTTGCAATCATTTTGCGCGTTTAGTGGATGGAATTGGAGAGGGATGACCTCGCTAAACAGGAAGAAGCTTTCGCGGCATTACCAAATATTACTAATTTTTACCTACTGCAGCCCCTGTGCGGCTATTGCGAGAGCGGGGTAACATATTTTATATAAATTTCCAAATAAATGTAATGAAATGGTAAGTCGCAAACAGCACCAGACAAATGATTTCATTATTAAATTGTCGAGGAAAAGAACTATTTCGAAAATGACAGTTCTGATTTTAAGTAATCACCAAAGATTTTGTTTGATTGAGCTTCATGGACAAGAAGGATTAGTGAGCTTGACACATTTGTTTTAACAAGTAAGGCGTGCCAAGTTAGTTAGACAGCGCCGAAACATAAAAATTGGCAGATCCGACCCTCTAGTCGGCATCAGACGTTGCCGGTTATTGTCTGCAAAAAAGTACAATATGCTGCTATATTATGGGTATGATACATTACCGCAAGCAAGCTGCCGCAAAGCTATTTCGGTGTTACAGTGCATGGCTCGAACGAAGAAACGGTATGTGTACACTGAAAACTGTAAAATAATCGTAGGATAACTTTGTAATTTCCAATGTTGCCACAGACATTCCTGCAATTTGCTCGACGTTACTAGATGACTATAGTGTAGATTGTGTGACGAAAAACAGAGCTTCGCATGGTCATATCCTTGTGTTTCTTCCATCTAGCTGTAGAACGCTATGCCCCTTAGACTGAAACGTGTGTCACTAAATTGCTTTAACTTGCTTTTACACAGTGCCTAATACCTTAGTACCACTAAACAAGCAAGGAAAACGCATTTGTGGTTAGAAAGATATTATGTTCCGGTTCATAAGAGGGGGATTTTAATGGCTAATAATTTCAGTTGAAAGAATGCATACTTACTTCATCTTCGACGATCCCTTGCCCTCTTGAGAATTTTCACAGGTGCTCGCAGTATTCCAGATAATAAATCCACACTCGAACCAACCACATCCTTGCCACTGTTAACAATACCCTGTGTATGCGTTAGCAATAAAACGAAATAAATATTGAAATGAGCAAAATCTGCATTGCCACAACGTCGAACGCACAAATTTAGAAACATTTATTATTCAAACGCAGATAACGTGGTCACTCAAAATTAGATATTCGATTTCCTTAAACGGCTCAGAAAAAATAGTAAAAGTACGAAAAACAGTGGGGGTGTTTGAGAAAGACAAGCAATGGGCCGACGTGACGTCCTGAGGAGGACGGCGGGACACCCCCCCCCTACGCCGAACATTGCTGAGTGCATGAGCGGGGATATTTCATTAGTTGCGGAGGCGATTGGCTACATTGCTCTGGTGATCTAGCGGTTCCTCCCCTCTCCGGACTCTTGAAATGGTACGGGGCTCTCCCTCCCTCTCTCTCTCTCTCTCTCTCTCTCTCTATATATATATATATATATATATTTGCAGCTAGGAAATCAGGCTGGCCCCGGTAGAATAATGAACAAGCAAAAGTACGACGTACGTGGTTTTTCATGGTATATTTACTGACGTTTCGGCTGGTGGACCGGGCTGTACATATACCGTGACAAATCAGCGCGTGCGTCGTACTCTCGCTTGTTCCTTCCATATATATATATATATATATATATATATATATATATATATATATATATATATATGGGTTCATTCCGTGCCAAATCATCCTGCGTTTTTCCGACGATCACAAATATAGCTGAAAATATTTCCACGTTTTCCTTGAAGATCGAAACTCGTTCTGCTCGTTTATTTCTGTTCCCAAAAATCCCTCTTATGTTCCCTATTATTGAGAGTCTGTAGTTTAGCGCCGACTGAGCTAAAGGGCATCAAACAACAATTTTTTAAAGAACGTTTATGGGATGCACTCGATAAAATGGTTTTTCCGGCTAGCTTATGAAGTGATGGGACTGTAAAAATAATGACTTATTTATGTATATCGATTCTTCGAGGGCTTTTCGCACGAGGAAAATTGAATAAAGTTGCAAAGTTTGATATTTATTTTCAGCAACAAGGCAATCTCAAAGGGTAGAAATGAATTATCTACTGGTGGCCTGTTCGACATTCTACACAAGAAAAATAATTCATTCGCTGAAGGTGTAGCAGGTCTTCTGAAAAAAATTGCGAATTTCACTTTGTTTCAGAAAAGCTCTGTATTCAGCATCAAAAAACTTGCCTTGGTGTTCGGACTAAAAATATACACGATACTTCATTTGAAAGCTCCATGTATTAGCTGCACATAGACAACGTTACAAAAGGGTATTATTTCCTTAACTTGAGAAATATTTCTTTTGAAATTTTGTATCTCCACCAGCTTTTCGCCGACGTAACTCAAGCGGCATGAAGCACTCACAACGACAAACTTCAGCCCATGCCCACTGACCTGGGATGCAGACGTCAAACATGGTGCTGTCTATAAAGCAATGGTAAAGGAAATGGGGTTGCTTTATAGACAGCACCATGTTTGACGTCTGCATCCCAGGTCTGTGGGCATGGGCTGAAAATTGCAGTTGTGAGTGCTTCAAATCGCTTGAGTTACGTCGGCGAAGAGCTGGTGGAGATACAAATTTAAAAAAAAAATATTTCTCAAGTTAAAAAGACAATACCCTTTTGTAAATTTGCCTAAGTTCATCTAATACATAGAGCTTTCAAATAAAGTATCGTGCATTATTTTAGTCCGACCACCAAGGCAAGTATTTTTATTAGGAATACAGAGTTTTTCTGAAACAAAGTGAAATTCGCAATTTTTTTCAGACGAGCTGCTACACCTTCAGTGAATGAATTATTTTTCTTTTGTAGAATGTCGAACAGGCCACCAGTAGATAATTCATTTCTACCCTTTGAGTTTGCCTTGTTCCTGGAAATAAATATCAAACTTTGCAACTTTATTCAATTTTCCTCGTGCGAAAAGCCCTCGAAGAATCGATATATATAAATAAGTATTTAATTTTGAAGTTACATCACTTCATCAGCTAGCCGGAAATACCATTTTATCGAGTGCCTCCCATAAACGTCCTTTGAAAAAAATTGTTGTTCGATGCCCTTTAGCTCAGTCGGCGCAAAACTACAGACACTCACAAATAGGCAGGAAAATTTTTGGCAACAGAAATAAACAAGCATAACGAGTTTAGAACTTCATGAAAAACGCGAAATTTTTTTCAGCCATATTTGTGATAATGAGAAAAACGCTGGATAATTCGGCACATATATATATATATATATATATATATATATATATATATATATATATATATATATATATATATATAATATGTTATTCCAAATTTTATTTAATACATGAGCTGTCGTGCTTCAAAGTGTATTTTTTTCTTGCCTCCCTTTATTGTATATAGCATGACGTAATGTTCACTACGTTCTCGCATATGTTACAGTAACGTTTTTTCGTTGTTCTCATCTGTGTATGTATTTATACCCGTCCCTTTTGTGCACTATTTACATTGTAAAATTTTCTCGCATTACCCCCATTAGTCATTGTCTCTATGGGTTGGTAAGGTACTTTTAAATAAATTAATAAACTACGGAGGACTTTCACTACCCCGTGCGGTGGCCGGTACCTGCCCTACAGACATTCCTCGAGTTCATGGGCTACGACAGTGTGAACTGCTGCAAGCAAACTGTGTCTTGGTATGATATTTGAAGTGATTTCAGTGTGCGGATTGTTCATGTTTAGGTATCGTTTGGTATTATTCTTTTTTTTTCGCTGCATAACTTCGTGATATGGAGTAGCCGAGGCAATATGGACCTCAACCTCTCCACAGCAAAACAGTTAGAACAGAACAGAACAGAACAGATTGTGCTGAAGTTGTGAGGTTCTTATCGTTAGCGCGTGACAAGCCCGGAAATGCGCACATGTGAAATGTGGGGCTGCTCGGTTTGTGATTTGTACCAGTGAATGTAGAAACGGAAAAAATTTCTGCACACGACAGCATTTTTGGCTCTTTGTTTATCTTCGTATGAAACAAAGAATGTGCAACGGAGTGAAATGGTGCTTCGGAATGCTATATTTGCAGCAAGGACGCTTGGTGATGCTTCTGTGCACCTATTACCCTAGTCCTGGTAATTGCATTTTCTTCATTCCAAACACTCAGTTGCCTATAATATCGTACAATATCTTTTAAACCATGAGTGCAGTATGATCTACACCGGGTAGCAGAAATAAGCACTAATGGCTTTAGGTAAAACTACATGTGCCTTGATTTCTTACGACACGACTTATATTTTAGATTAAAACACAGTGATGGCAAGAACTCAGTTTAATCCTGCAAACAAGTCGGCCAGGAGGCAAATTCATACCTTTACAGCAGATGTTTCTTGGGCGCTGCTCGAGCTAATAGGCTTTGCTGGGGAGTTGTACAGTCGATTTTGCAAAGCATCGCCGAGAGAATGGACAAATGTAGAAGCGGCTGAAAGGCGACACATCCACCACGCACAGTTATGCTCACATAAGATATTCATTTTCGCACACTAAAATTATGGCTGGTTTATTGTGCTCTTACGTTCCCAAGGAAAGAAATGGAAGCGTCAATGGGACCATCGATGTGTTTTCGCGCGACATATCTATTGCACTACTCCAGTGTTCGTGCGTGTTCCGAGTGCGTGCGGTGGTGTCAGGCGTCACGTATAAGGTATGAGCACGAGTGTATTTTATATCAATCCTACATCAAACCCAGCATGCCAAGAAAATAAAAGAAAAATCACTGAGGGAGGTAAAGTGCTCCTACAAACTCTCTCGGCCTTCTCACCTTTTTTCACATTTAACTCATAGCTTCATGTGATGACGCATTACTGGTGGCTGATGTAGTGCACCCACATATTGCGCATATCCGCTATCCAAAAGCATGCATAGAGGATTTTCAGCCTTGCTCAGCTCAGCTACTAATCCCCCAGTTAGGATTAATATCACTTGTTTGCCTATGGCGTATCATCAGCCCGGAATTTCTCACTGATGCTTTTCAGTTCGAACAAAAGTGATGTTTCCTTTGGGAATTAATTTCCTGATAACGAAACCTACAAGGTATGGTGAACACATTGCCTATTTTGTGCCAAATATATTTGCAGTACGCTTGACCTTTTAGAAATAAAGTGTTAATCTGATTCGAAATCATATTTCAAAGCGTAAACGATCACCTCACTTTCGTTAGTAACGCTTCTCAGTCTTTGAAATGCTTGTATTATAATTGACTTTATTTTTAAAAAGATGGTTGATCCCTCCTTCATAGGAATCGGAATAACACGAAAGCAAAGCGTGTCCTTACAGAAGTAACTGAATGTTTACAGAAGTAACTGAATTGATATAAGAGAGTCTGCGCAATGTATATTGATGTCTGGCAGCTATAGCACCGTTTACCGGGTACTTAGCTTTAGGTGTACGTTAATGAACTCCAGGTGGTCGAAATTTCCGGAGCCCTCCACTACGGCGTCCCTCATAATCACATCGTTCATTTAGGACTTTAAATTCCAGATATTATTATTAATATAGCACCGTTTAACGTGGATGCACCCACTTCCATGATTGGTGGTACATCTCCATCCCGACCACTAACGTCTATGTTGAATGATTAAACAAAACCTTGTGGTAGCTGTGGTAGTTAACCGTGAAAGCGTAATCAGAGAACGAGGTGTGATAGCCAGAAGAGCGTCGCATATTGGACGCTGAACTTGGTCGCCATTCCGCGGTATCTTAAAATGTGACTGAACACCACGGCCGGACTAGAAGGAAACGCAAAGCGCGCCCTGCCGCCCCGGTAGCCCAGCCGCGATTTTTGTCGGGGCGAGTGCGTTAGCGGTGAACGCGGTGTTACAGCCAGGTGAGGCAGGCGCGCGTCGCAGAGATATTAGCGTGATGCTATGAGCGAGGCCGACGCTTTTGCGACGCTTGGTCTAAGATCGCCATCTCGCTGTGTCTTAAGGCATTGACAAAATTGAACTTCTATTGAAAACGCGCCGAATGGGACTGACGTGTAACGCGTTACAGGTGCTAATCGGGGAGGCCACAGTAATGACGAATTACTTTACTTTACCGCTCCCAGAGGGCAACACCACCCCGCCGACTGGGAGAGTGGTAGATATAAAAGGCGCGTTTGTAAAGCCTCTAGAGTCTGTGGCAGTGGCGCAGTTCTTTACCTCTGTATGTACTGTTTATGCACTGTAATATTATTGTATGATGTGCAAAAGTAAGTAGTAAAGAAAAAAAAAGTGGCAGTGGCGCAGTGGATAGCGTGCCAGGCCTCTCTTGTTGCGGACCGGGTGGTCGTGGTTTCGATGCCCGTTGATGGAACTTTTTTTTCTTTGCCATCTGATCGTGTAATTTTTTTCTAGGTCATTTCCGTGACGGAAATACGTCACTGAAGTCTTGGTGGACCCCGGCATAAAACACTTTCGTGTTAAAAACGTATACTCGCTTGAATACCGGCCATTTGTGTGCTTACTTGAATTTTTTTTAATTATTTCTGCTACTTATCTTAGCTTGATATGTCAATGGAATTTCAATCATGTTAATGAAAGTCACTGATTCAATAATGTGAGAAGCAGAACACAGTCATCCTCACCAGCAGAAGAAGAATATTTTTGGGAGGAGAATGAATGCATTATATTGAATTAGGTTAAGTACGGAGGTTTCCTTCGGGTGGGGCAGGGATAACAGGGGATTAACCCCTGTCCCATGCCACCCTCCGTCGATGATGATGGCGCTGCGTCAGGTGACGGCTCGAAGTCCTTGGAATGGTATTTCGTATATTATCTTTCTACTACACGTATAGGTTTCATGCAACACAACTTTGAGGGTTCATGAACTGTGGCCTAGAGCAGGGTGAAGATTTTTTGAGAGCGAAAGCTCTTATCAAATCACAACGGCAGTGGGGTTGTTGTCCGCCGCCGGTGTCCGTAACCACTATCGCATGAAATAAGAAAAAAATGAAGTGGCATGGCATGGCATGGCAAGAACTTTATCATTGTCATGAGAAACTAAGACCCGAGGGCAACAAAATGAAATGAGAAAATATCCAGGATCGGATGGGAATTGAACCCGGGCCCTCTGTGTGGCAGTCGAGCATTCTACCTCAGAGGCACGCCGGTACTTGAGACTCCTTTGCAAAAATACCCTATACATGCGTCATGTCGCGCAAGGTATCGCGTTAAGATGTGTAATATAGCGTGGCCGAAAAGTAAGATAACAACCAGGCATCCCACAATGGTAATTGCGCAACGAGTGTGCGGTGTAAAGCTTCCCGCCCACTACGAAGTACTCAACCATAATGCTTCATCGTCATCAGCCACATGCAACATCAACACAGTGCACATATTGCCTTAGACTATAGCGGGTACCACGCTTATCTACTGAAAGACAAATAATGGCACAGTGGGTGCTTCCTTACTTCTCAAAAATGATGATTAGTGGCGTAATGGATAGCTTCCACGTTTACTTCTATTAGTTTCCCCAAGAGAGCTTCGAACGGGCTCCAGAAAGGGCACTCTTCTAGCTGCCGCTGTGACTGTGCAGGCCTGGCGTTCTTTCTGTGGCATCGTGAGTATTTGACGAATAAATGTGAATTAAATCGTGCAAGCGTTCGGTGAATCCATGTTGTCGGAGTGCTCACGAATCCATTTAACTGTACAGCTGTATTCAAAACCGTTATCTTCTGCAACTATCACGGGTACTTAGGAACGAGAACGGCATGCTAAGCTAGAATATTTCGGTCTTTGCGTCATGCATGGACTGCTAAAGTTGCACATATTTCAGTTCACAACACATTCCCCAGAGTCTCGCGACCACAGGAAAATAGCCTATTATGACATTAGTCCATAATTGCAGCCCGCACGCTGACTAGGCAAAGATATTATGGTCAATACCACATGGTAGGGTGCCTATTGGAGAACAAAATAAATTCATTGGAAACGTTATTTAATGAATAGTACAATAACGACGCGTACGTTTCTTTTTCATAGTTGTGCGCCACACACTCGTTACTCAAAAATTAATTTCTCATTCCACATCCAGGACTAAGACAACTTCATGAGGAAATAACTGGAATGGTGCTCCGATCCCAAATATATTTAGCGGAACCCTGTTTCAAGCAACAATTAACGCACAAACGTGTGCTGTACGAAGCCTATATGTGTAGTAGAACGTGGATGTACGAAACACCATTTCATGATAAACGTGTTTATATCGTCATTCTTATTTGCATTTGAGTGAGTATACTTGTCTGTAGGTTAGATAAATTACGAGGACAGAATGAATAACAAACTCTTCTTTATTGCTTACTGATTCGTAGGGCAATTTGTTATTGTTTTTTTATTTTGGAAATATAAAAAAATGTTTAAAATAATTTGCGCGGTGTATATCATCTGTCCATTTAGGGAAGTGAAAATAATTGCGAAGCTTCTCGAGCGAAGCAGAAGCTAGAGTAAAAACAAGTGCCAAAGTACAGTCGCGATGTAGATTTCACGGGAGATATTCCTTAGGCTTCGTACACGAACTTGGTGATAAATGATATATTCAGTATCGAACTATTTACGCGAAAAATCACGCCTGAAGTCGATCTCGTGTTCCGCGGGGGCAAACTTTTCTCGTGCGATGGAACAATCTCTGCAGAAAAGTAGGCACACTCGGGCAGTACACAAAAAGTCTGAGTTAAAGGTATAGCTTCCTTCTATCGAACTGTATAAAACATTTTTCGGATTTCGCGAAAAACAAGCACCACTGTACCTTTAAACGCCGAGACCCAAAAGCCAACAACCATTGATATGGTCATGCTTATGAATACCCTCATTTTTGCTCGCCTGCCTTGTGCTGCACCAGCAGGTAGTTACTGACACGTTTGCCTCGAAAGAAATGTTTCTTTTTGTTGAGACGAGTTTATCTTGCAAGCCTTGTTGCATACTTTTACTTTATCTTCGGAATGTACTTCCTTATAGGAAAGCCTATTTTATTCCGACAACTGCTGTCTTGACAAGTGGCCATATTTTCTGGAGAAGAATTCAAAAGACAGGCAGGCGCGCGGGTGCATATAGAAGCAGGATGATTTGTTAGTATGGCTGCGCAAACGCTTGTGTTATTTAGGCTGTACTGTTCCACAACGCTGTTACATCGAGTGTAGAGAAGAAGTGTGTTGGTATTCGTGATTTCGGGTGACTACTTTCAGCA